>NW_027556291.1:77979265-78006817 GCF_003287225.1 Phascolarctos cinereus
ACTCATTTTCAACCATTTTTTCAATTGAATTTTAGCCCATTTTACAGCTCCTTCCAAGTTAAGCTGGCAGAATGGAACTAAATAAAATTCTGAATCTGTGGAATGAGGAGTACTTCACTGTCAATATCAATTCAGTCTACATCATCAGCATTAAAATTATCTATTACTCTCCTCATACAAAAGTCATCTGATATACAATAAGCCTTCATAGCAGTGGTGACACCATTGAGTTGATGTTACCCTCCCTTGTGATTAGGAGGATAAAGTCTTAATGTTGCCCAACTGAAGGAGCTCAAAACTTTTAGGAAACAAATGCAAAAAAATGGCTGATCTTTGTTTTGATGGAAACTTATGAAAGAAATACCAAGTTTGGGTTAGACTTTCCCAGCATTCAGACAAATATTTGCCCAGAGTCCCAGGACTTGTTCTTCAGTCACTCAGTGATGTCCAACTTTATGTGATGCCATGGGCTTTTACCTATGGGGTTTTCTTAGCAAAGGTACTGGAGTGGTTTGCCATTTCCTTCTCCAGTGTGTTCCCATTTTACAGAAGAGGAAGTAAGCAAAGTAAGGATTAAGTGACTGTCCCAGGGTCAAACAGCTAGTAAAGGTCTAAGGCCAGACTTGAACTCAGAACTTCCAGGCTCTAAGCCTATCCAAGGTCTATCCACTGCACCACCTAACTTGAGGATAGCAAACAAACATAAAATCAACCGAACCAATAACCCTTGGAGTATACAGAATCTGACAATGAGGCTATGGCTGTAGTCATTGCCCGAAGTAGCAGGGCTGGGATTCTAATTGGGTTTTCCTACTTCCAAATCTCATCTTCTCGCTGAGAGAACTGATTTTTCTATTATATGAATAACCAATTACTAAGTTACGATTACGGCATTTTCTCTCTATTTCCTCATGCAAGGCCTAGCCCCAGCAAGTACGTCAGTCTCTGAACAGCATTGCTGATAAATGAGATTTTGAAATCCTCAGGGAACATGCTTCTTGATCTTGGGCAGGACCACAACTAGAAGACCCTACTTCTGTTTAGAAGGTGAACAGAATCTAATATAGGTGAATGCCAGCCCTATAGCATTCAATGTACGCCCTGGCAGTCCTTCATTGTGGTTTAAGGTAACCCAGGTCAGCTCAACTCAATAAACATTCATGGAGCAAGTCATAGAGGACTTTTTGAAATTAAGTGTCATGTATGAGGAAGAAAATGCAAATAATTACAAGAAAGTACATGAAGGAGAATCGTACATAAAAAGAATAACAAGATAGGATAGGAACAACATGTGAAGAGCTTTAAATGACAAAAAGACAAGTCTCTGTTTCATCCCAGGTATACAAGGGAGACACAAGAATTTACTGAACACATTTATTGACAAGAGGTCTAAACATTTCAGTAAACCAGAACACACTTTTGACCTTGAGATGCCACCAAAAGACTGTGCTGTGTTCTTCAAGGCCAATTATTTCTTCAACAAGCATTTATTAAGTGCCTATTTTGTACCAGGCATAGGGGACAGCCTTTGCAATGATATGCAGATGGGAAATGAAGTGTCACATGTGAGGAACAGTAAGCAGGCAAATCTCACTGAATAGAGCTCCAGAAGGGGAATACCCCACTCCTGCCTTTCCAATCTTCTTGCACCTTAGTTTTTGAACCAGTGATACTGGCCTCCTGGCTATTCCACAAACAGAACACTCCATCTCTCAGCTCCCAGCATTTTCTCTGGCTGTCCCACATGCTTGGAATGCTCTTATTTCTCATCTCTGCCTACTTACTTCCCTGGCTTTCCTTAAGTCCCAAGTAAAATCCCATCTTCTATTAGAAGCTTTTCCTACCCCCTCTTAATTCTAGTGTCTTCCTTTGGTTAATTAGTTCCTATTTATTATTGTTGTTTGTATGTATTGGTTTCTTGTCTCTCCTCTTACAATTGGAGGTAATTCAGGGCAAGAATAGTTTTTTTGCTTCTTTTTGTATCCCCAGCATTTAGCACAGTGCCTGGCACATTGTAGGCACTTAATAAATGTTTATTGATTAATGGTACTATTATTGAGTAGTATATAAGGCTATAAAAGTAGGATGTAGCCAGGGATAAAAGGACTTTACATGATAGAGGTGTCTGCACTTGATCTTAGATGTATTGGGGAGCCAATGTAGTTTGTTCAACAGAGTGATTGACTGGGACTTTTGGAATATTCGTTTGGCTGCTGAGTGAATGATGGGTCAGAGAGGATGAAAATCCAGGTAAGGAAAGTCCAATTAGGAGATTATAGAAATAGTCCAGGTGAGAAATGATGAGATTTTGTGAAAAGAGAGACAATGGATGCAAGACACTCTGAGCACGAGGGTAATGACAAAACTTGACAACTGATTGGATACGGGGTTTGAGGAGAGTGAGTATCATGGAATAGAGCAAGTGGCCAGGAAAGGTGGGAGGTTGGTGTCACGCAAATTTAGAGTCGACTTTGTGTGATTCTATGCATTGAGTACTACCTTTACTAATACTGGAATGGCTCAGTATTCTTTGTTGACTCTCATAACCAAATACAGCATAGGAGGACAGGGACAGTGAAACAGCCACTCAGCCAGGGATAGAAGCACATGGGAACATAGACTTCAAGTAAAAGAGATGTCCCTCAATATTAGTCAAGAAGGGCTACTCAGAAAGGTGGAATTAGAACTGTGCCCATTGGCTAGCTTGTGGGACAGTTTTAACAACCAAATTCTGATGACAACTGGAAATAATTAAGCATTAAGCCTACCAGCCTTGTATAAAAGGAGCCATGATAGGTTTAGAGCTGGGAGAGATTGTTTGTAGAGCCACAAGGACAGCATTTAATTTCTGGTGCAAATTTCCCCCCACAGCTAAAGGAGCAAGTATGAGCGGAAGGAAGGGTCCACATTGGTCTGTAACCATTGTTTAATGTTGTGTCCAAAACTGCTCTTTCCACTGCAGGGGAGTTGCCTTGTTGGCCAACCATCAGGTGGTGGGCTGAAATCCTGTTTGACTCTTCACTCAGAAATCAAAAGCGGCAGATGAAATATTCCTTTGATAGAAGGGTGGGGGTTGGGGGTATGTGTGTGGAGATGAGTACCCTGAATGAAATTAAATGGCACACCTTGCATCTGTCCATCAGGTATCCTGGGTCAGAAACCCAGCATACCACAAGGTTCCCTGCTGCGGCAACCACCTGGGTCAGTCTCACTAGTGTATTCTGATTTTGTGGTAGAGCCCCCTGGAGGACTCACACCAGGGTTGCCACAGAAGTACTCATATCCTCAATACTTACTTCATCGTAAAGTGAAGGGACAGTGATGATTTAATGGAACTGGTCACAAATCAGATAAATCAAGAAAACCATCAAAAGAATGAGAAGGAGTCAGGCATTATTAATGAATCAATATAATTGATCTGTTAATAAAATGGATGATTAATGATAATGTCCTTCTCCTCCACCCCAATTCCTTATCTGTCTCTGGTGTACAGGTTCCAGTGTCTTCTGTCCTACTAATCTAAACATCTCTTCTCTTTTTTTCATTAGCTACAGTATATTGTCTATCATCTGAGCCACTTTCTCCGTAGGAATTCACCTCTCACTCCCTGTATCTTTCCACTACAGTTCTCCACTCACCTCTCTGGGTGGATGAACAAGGACAGAGTAATTTCCTAACTAGCTCCCTGTGAGTTCCCCTGGTTAAAGGTCAGGTTCTTGGGGGGAAATGAATGATTCTGGGGAGAGAAAATACTGTGGACACCTTCCCCATATGAGCAATTGTAACAAAGTGACTGTGAGGGCTTAAGGCATCTTAGTTGCTGACACCCATGTATTTGTGGAGCCTGCCATAAAGAAGCTGCAACCACCATTTTCTCATGTTTTGGTGGAAAAAAGAAAGTGATGTATGGATGTGGATTTATACAACCAAAAACATCTGTTATCTTGTCTATGAGTTCCAGTAGTGGCTTGATATGTTCTTTGCCTCCGTTTCATCTTCTGACACAGGGTTTCCAAAGAGAAAAGAGAGCGGTAACCAACTGTCCATTTCTTGGCATTGCATTGTTGAGGGAAAAGACTGCCCTTGGAAGCCTGTTGATCCAGCATTTCAGGCTTTGCTTAGGGTCTAGCATCTTTAGGGTTTACTTGAGCAGGCTGTTGTGTCATTCCACAGTCCTTACTACTTGTGAGTAAGGTGGGACATGAAATAGATATGTGATATATCTTTCAGTTTTGCTCATGTCTGAGCGGCTGCTGACATGAAACTTGTGTCATTGTCTACACTCAGTACCAGCTCAGGCTGTTAGTGTGGCACTGACCCCTCCTCAGCCAATGCCCTTGATAGGTGCCAACAGCTATCAGAGTATACCAGAGACCTCTTTATCGTGGCCCCAGTCCTATACACTCCATTGTCGAGGGGGTGCTGGCCATATCCCTCTTGGCGTCTTAGAAGTAGGGGCTTTTGTATGTGGCATTGGAACTGACAAGTTTCACAATCATTGTGGATGGGCACCATAGTCCTCATGGGTGATGTAGAGGCTTCTCTTATGGGTCCTCTGCAGCATAGTTTTCACATTACCATGGACCAAAATTCAATAAACTTCCATTCAACACCTACTATGTGCCAGGTACTTATCTGCTTAGAGAAAAGCATAAGACAGTCCCCGCCCTCAAGGCACTCACAACCTAATGGGGGAAGACAACATAGAAAAAGAAATGGAAAAGGAGGTTGTGGAGGAGGTTACCTGGTGGGGAAACATGCTCTCAAGTGCTACAGTGAGGTGGGAAATGATGTGAAGAATGAAGAGTTTCTGAATAGATTTCATCTTAAGGATCAATGATTATTAGGAGATCATGAAGCCCAGGAAAACAGTGGGTTGGAAATGATTAGGTGAATTCTCTAGGTGCCCTCCTTAAATGCTAGAGGATCTGGGTGTTGCTCCTCGATATCCACCCCACTATCCTTTCCAACCAGAGGAAGAGAGGAGCCCCAGGGGCAGGACATGCTGAGGAGGTGTGAGTTTCCCAACTGACTTCATTTTGTGATGAAATGACGAGTTTGTGGAGATCATGAAGTCCAGGAAAGTAGCCAAGTAGGAAATGATAAGAAGTATTGGAGCTACACAGTCCTGGTCAGCTTGCCCGTTCCAGTATACTCTTCTGGGAATGGTCATTTCTTGCGGGAAGACATGAGTCATGTAGAGTGTCCAGTTGTTGAGCTTGGAGGAGATACTTCAATACAGTGAGGTTCCCCAAAGAGGTGATGAATTTGTCATCCAGTTGGTAGCCTGTCACTGGTCTGACCACACAGCAAGACCATCAGCTATTGCACAGGAACGAGTGAAGAGAAATATCTCCTTTGTGGTGGACAACTCAAGCAGCAGGAGAGCTGTCTGGAGTTCTGCCCTTGGGTGGACTGAGTGGTGCCATGGGCACAGTAAACGGACCTGTCAGATGACTGTACTGCTGTGGCATTCCAATGAGTTTGACCATGTTTAAAGAGGTCTGTACTGTCGGAGAACCAAGCACCTCCTGCTTCTGGGAGCTCAGAAAAAGAAGAGCCCCAGATTGTAAGAGGGGATTTCACTCTAGTTCAACCAAGACTTGCTTCTGTGGAAGCCTGTTGCTAAGCAAGGATCTCATATAGGTGGGTAACTCCCCTTGCACCTGGCCTGGCTTGGCTCTGAATACAACACTTCCATTTGATGATGGATGATTCTTGGGCTCCACCTGCCTTGAGGGATTTGGCATTAGTCAGCACCTATTGAAAGGTCGACATTTTTGGTCAGAGAGTACCTGGAATGTCTCCAGTCAGCCTTTCAGTTTGCACTAGAGTCTAGGATCAAGGAAGGAGCTGTTTTTCAAATGAGGTATAGCTCAGCATGGTTCCATTCAGTGCTGGGGTCTAGCACCCTAAGAGCAAGTGCACTCTGGCCTCATCTTGTGGCCATAGATGACACACTGCATTGGTGTCATTAATAGATACTTGCAATAGGGTATTATCATTAGCCAGAAGGAGACCCAGGGGTAGGGCTACCTGAATTTTGTCTGGGTTAGTGGCCCCTCCATCATAGCTTACTCAGTCCATATGGTAAGGGATGAGATCCCAGCTTCCTAATTAGGGCATACCAATAGGAGGCAATAAATAATGGGTTGCCTTCAGTTTTGGAGGACACTTATATTTATTTAGAGTCCATGCCACCCCTGGGGGTAACTGACAAGATACTTAAGCTGTCCAGGTCATCGGACAATAAGAGAGCATTACATACCTGGTGAGGTGAAGGCAACTAGTCTACTATCCTAGTCTGCTATCTGACTAGGACCTGAGAAGAAAGCAGAGCCAAATCATTCACCACATACCAGTCTCTGAGCATGGCCACGAGTACCTCTTTAATAGTCACAAGTTCAGGGACAACCAGAGCCATCAAATCAACTTCTCCTTTCAGTCTGAGGTAATCTGTGGTCAGTATCCAAGTGCCACTGTCCTTCCATGATGTCCCAACAGGACTGTTGAACTGAGAGGTTTGCCTGAGGACTCTGGCATTCAACAACTCCTATACCAACACCTGTGTATTTCACACACCTCTGCCATGGGACTTATACTGCCCACTAAGTTGGGGCCAACACTGGGGGAGGAGAGTGTGTTAGGGACAGCTCCCTGGCCAACTGTGAAAGCTAGGATGTGGGCAGTACTATAGGAGTGGAGCCATCCCTGGATCTGATCCAATCCCTTAAGCTATTTCAACAAGTTAGTTTTTGTAATGCCCACATTGTGGGAGCTGCCACTACTGCCCTTCTCACTGGTGCATTGTCATCTCATGGATTTAAGCCCCTGGGCACTAGGGTGACTTCAGTTCCACAGTCCAAAAGTCTCCGATTATAAGAAGCCCTTCCATGGGGCCACTGGAGAATGAAAGAGGCATAAGACCTTTGGTTCCCTGGGGAGAGTTGTCTGTGGACCAGAACCCACTCTAATCTAGTTTGGTCTCCTACACTGGAGTGAGTCCAGGGGAGAGGGTAGAGACTGTGTTGCCACCCATGTCCTCCTCTGAGAGCAAAGCTGTGATGGGGGCAGTCAGGGATTGAAAGGGCTCGTTTTGATTTGATCTCATATCAAATCAAAGCTCCTAAAATCTTACCAGACCCCTGTACACACCATCATTTATCCTAGCAGACAAAGATTTCATGGGCACTAGATCTTCTTTGTGTGTAATTGGACACAGAACATATGTGACAATATGAAACTCCAGGGAGAGTTGAGTGGATCCTAACTCGAAGATAAATAACATAAATGATCACTGGCTGTTTTGACTACTGCTACATGTGTCAGATCTTTGCCTCTTCTATCTTCTTTCTCTAACAGTGCAGGAAGCAGGGGAGGGCTAGAATTGAACATCCTCTCACGTCCTAGAGTGACAGGAGAGCCAGTGCCTAGAAATCAGAGCCGGCTCACCTGTGTACCAAGCCAGGAACAGGACAAGAAGTGACAGCCCAGGAGGAGGCTAGAGGACTACAAAGTACCCGGGCACTAGTTTTAATTTAATACTTGGGTTTTGGCACCATTGGTCTTCTGGATTCGTTGTATTCACAGTGCTGATAACCTTTATGATGTGACATTGGGGCATAGGTGTTCATCCCGTTACCCTTCTATCTGGCCTGTCAGTATATTCCACACATTTCTCAGCAGGGACTATCAGCTCTACCACAGAGGCAGTGGTACACCCCATCCATCTCATACTACGTAATCTAAAGGGGGACAAGTTTGGTTAACCTATTCCCTGACAATGTGGCTCATATGATGGTTTGTCTTATCCTTCCATCCCTCTGGATCAGTCCAGGTAGAGTTCCATGGACGAATTCTCCACAGCAAGCCAAGTGCCATACTAGTTGAGATCTCATTGCAGACCCAACAAGCTGATTTATTGCCCGCCTCAGCCAGCCTGTAGCACCAGTCAATAAATGATTGCAGTTGGGCTCTCTGTACCTTAAGGATGATAAGACAAATGGCACAAAGTCACTAACAAAGGTAAATCCTGACCATCAGGAAGTATAAATACGAGTGATTTATCTTGTGACAACTCCACTGCTGGAATAGGGTTCTGGCCTGGTTTGGTTCACCAGACTTTTGTCCCTTGCCCAATACGGGTTACCGAGGGGTTGACGTGGAGAGCCACAGGGGGTGTGTGGTAAATCTACAGAGTCAGTACAAATGTCCCCCATGAAATAGCTTTCCCCTCTTCTGGGCTGAGGTCACGGCTGGCAGCCACACAGCCATCACACATGGCAGACAAAGAAGTCATGCTTATAAACCTGCCCCACAAGGCACCAACAGAGCCAGCCAATGAGCAATGGCCTATTTGAAATTCCATGTCCATGTCCACACCTTTGTATCTTCTGGGTTCAGCACAGTAGGTACTGGCAAAAGGGTATTGCTTTGCTGTCCCAACCCGATTTCAATAACTCATCTTTAGGCTGTACTTGTAGCTGTATTTGGAGAGGAAGCATATTGCAAAAGGGCATCTAGTGAGGCCACCTGTCCTCACTGAGGCCGTTCATTAAAGGCTCCATATATGAGTGGCCCACCCTTTCATAGTCCCTTCCTCCACCTTCAGGGTCTGCTTCAGCAATCCATTATATGGTTCTATGATGCCAGCCCCTTGCAGATTGTAGGTTGTGTGGAAGCACCAGCTGGTCTTTCACCCAGGACTGTATAGTGTGACGAGAAAGGTGAGTGCCTGGTCACTTATATACAGTCAACAATTGCTCAATCCCCTCTTTGTATAGGCTTGATCATCATACTGGGTGGGAAATTCCACTAACAGTCCACTAGCTGGGTCAACACATGTCAAAACATACCAATACCTTTGTGAAAGTAGGAGTGGCCCAATATAGTCAATTTTCCAACTTGCCAGGAGTCAGAGGCCCCGTGTCATGGCACCAGCTGCCTGTGCTATGCACCAGGGGTCCCGTTTAGAAAAGGCCACACACTCTCCTTTAGACACAACATCTTCATAGGTCAGGGGTAAACCCCATTGCTTAACAACCTCCTGCATGTTGTGGAGCCCAGCATGTTGTAATCTATGATCCAACCATTATGCTACACCTGAGGCCAGGGCATCTTTAAGCCACCATACTCATGCTAATGCATCAGCATCATCATTCTCTGGTCCATGATCCATGGTTGAAACCTTTTGCTGTCCACAAGACCACAAGTCCGTTCCCCATGTCCATACTCCACAATGGCTGATGGCTCACCAAAGAGGGGGAAGAATATCAGGTGGGAAACCACATTGTTAGGCCACAGAATACAGCCCAATATCAGTACATGTGGTCAAAGGGTCTTTCTCATGGGTCTCTACAAGTCACAAGGCTAGATACTCAGTCCATTGACTGCTTTGCCCTTCCCCTGCCTTCATCTATATGGTTTCAGCCTCTAGTGAAAAGCAACAGCCTTCCACTTCGAGGGTTGCCCTGGCTGTACCCATCCATGTACCAGACAACAGGGGATATGGGTCCCCTACCAGCTTTATACAGGCTTTCTAACACAGTCAAATCAACAGCCCCCCCCAACTTATCAGACACATATGTAATAGGTCCCAAAACTACCTGAAGTTCAGTGTTCAGTGGAATGGTGGACATTGAGCTTTGGTGTTAGAGGTAGGAACCACAATTAGCCAACGTTGGGGTCTGTGCTACACTACTTCTCGGTTTTTGAGTCTAATCATGCAGGGATCCAGCTATGGGGTAAATGGTACACACTGTTACCAGTGCCCTTTCTGTGATAGGTCCTGTTGCAAGAAGGGCGTGGCACACAACTGCTTTTTTTTAAAAAAAACTTTTTATTTATTTAAATTTTTAACATGTGTTTTTAAAACTTTGGGTTACAAATTTTCTCCCTTCCTCCCTCCCCACCCACCCTCATTGAAAAGGCAAGCATCTCGATACAGGTTATAGATATGTAGTCACGCAAAACACTTCCATAGTAGTCCGGTAGTGAAAAACTAAGTATATTTCCCTTCATCCTATCCTACTCCCCATTTATTCTATTCACCCTTTTGACCCTATCCCTCTTCAGAAGTGTTTGCTTTTGATTATCCCCTCCCCCAATCTGCTCTCTCCTGTATCAACCCCCTGCTCTCTTGTCCCCTTCCCTCCTTATTTTCCTTTGGGGTGAGATAGAGTTCCACACCCCATTGTGTATGTTATTCCCTCCTTAAGCCAAATCCTGTGAGAATAAGATTCACTCATTCCCTTTCACCTTCCCCCATTTCCCCTCCACTGTAAAAGCCTTTTCTTGTCTGTTTCATGTGAGATAACTTACCCCATTCTCCTTCTCCCTTTCTCCTTCTCCCAGTATAACCCTCTCTCACCCCTTAATTTTATTTTCCAGATATCACCCCTTCATCTTCAACTCACCCTGTGCCCCCTATCTATCTATTTGTACATACATATAATTTGTTTGTCTCCCACTACCCTAATACTGACAAAGGACTCATGAGTTATAAATATCATCTTTCCATGCAGGAATGTAAATAGTTCAACTTCAATAAGTATCTTATGATTTCTCTTTCCTGTTTACTTCTTCCATGATACACTTGAGTCTTGTATTTGAAAGCCAAATTTTTTATTCGGCTCTGGTCTTTTCATCGAGAATGCTTCAAAGTCCCCTATTTCATTGAACGACTATTTTTTCCCCTAAAGGATTATACTCAGTTGTGCTGGGTAGGTGATTCTTGATTGTAGTCCTATCTCCTCTGCCCTCCTGAACGTTATATTCCATGCCCTTCGGTCCCTTAATATAGAAGCTGCTAAATCTTGTGTTATCCTGATCATGTTTCCACAATGGTTGAATTGTTGCCTTTTGCCTGCGTGCAATATTTTCTCCTTGACCTGGGAACACTGGAATTTGGCTACAATACTCCTAGCAGTTTTCTTTTGGGGATTTCTTTCAGGATGTGATCAGTGGATTCTTTCCATTTTTATTTTGCCCTCTGGTTCTAAAATATCAGGGCAGTTTTCCTTGATAATTTCTTGAAAATGATGTCTAGGCTCTTTTTTTGATAGTCCAATAATTTTAAAATGTTCTCTCCTGGATCTTTGCTGCAATGGTTTTAAGCCTCTGCTAGATCTGCAACAGTGTGGGTCATCACATTGATTGGTTGTCCCACACACAGGTCTGCTATGGCCACTAAGGGCCCAAAATGCTGAGAGGGTGCCATCTGAAGCCCTACGTCTCTCATGTTCTCTGTAAAAATCTCATCAGGATCTCTGGTGTTCAAAATATATATAACATTCTTCATACCCAGTTGCCTTACCACCTGCTGCAGGTCAGCATAACCCTGCCATTGGCTAGGAGATGAGGGTAAGTCACCCTGACTTGGCCTGGCTGCCCGAGCAGTTGTCATCACCCAATCCAGCAAAGAATGATTCCTTTGGAAGTGGTGAGCCACCTGCAAACGCTGGTGCAGGGCAGGATGGGTAGTTATGGAAGCTAATTTACCATCTCCATTCCAGACAACAAAATCCCATCCACTCCCACATCCCACAATCTCAACAACCAAGCAGCCATTGGCTCAGAGCTCCTCTAGAGAAAGGAGGTGCCTTGATCTACCCATTCTGACTGAGTGTATGGTAGAAACACAGAATGCTCCACCACTTGTGCATGTGTGTGTGCGTGTGTGTGTGTATGTGTGTTTGTGGGGGAGGAGGGTTGCCGCTGTCCTTCAGGGACCCTTGGATGCTGAGTTTTTATCTTTTGCTGCACAACAAGGCTTCTTTTAGCACAGGAAAATTTAGAAAAGTCTTTTCCTCTTCTTCCACTACAATAAATCCAGGTTCCTCCTCGTCCTCCTAAACAATATGGTAGACAGAGGGCTAGACCTGAAGTCAGGAAGACCTGAGTTCAAGTCCAGCATCAGACGTGTAGTCGCTCTGTGAGCATGGGCAACTTTCTTAACCTCTGGTTACTTCACTTTCTTCAACTGTAAAATCAGGATGAGGATAGCACCTACCTAGCGGGGGATCAAATGAGATAATATTTGTAAAGCACTTAGCATGGTGCCTGCAACCTTCATCAGCACTTCTTCCCCTCCCTTCCCTTGCTTCTGTATCTGACCCTCTGGAGTCAAAGGCCTTGGGTTGTAATACTGCCTCTGACAATTAATTCTGTGTGACCTTGGGCAAGTCCCTTCTCTTCCCCTCAAGCTCAGTCCCCTTCTCAATAAAATGAGCAAATAGGTGTGGGGCTCTGGGATCTCTAAGTTTCCCCCCTGCATAGACATTGTGTGTTCTGAGGCCTCAGAGAGTCTGCATTCTCTCTTCTGAAGTTGTCTCCCCCTGACATTATGGTTCTAGGCCTGGCTGTCCATAGAAGGTGGGCCAGGTGTGCCTAGGAGTGCCGTCACACCCCTAGTCACTACCCGATATGGTTCTGTGGTCCCTCCTGGATGGAAATGCCATTTTCCAAGGTACCTTGGAACTGACATACCGTGTTCTTTTTTTTTATGTGACACATAAACACATACACAAAAAGCACTTCCATACACACAGCACGATATATAAAGAAGATTCGAAGTGAAACCCTCCATTTCTCATCACTTCCTTTAAACACACACAAACACACACACACACACACACAGAGAAGAAGAGAGGCAGAGTCAAGATAGTGGTCTTGGAGGAGGAAGCCACAATTCATTCACAGATCTAGAAAACTCACCAGACCAATTCCTAACTGGGAAATTCAAGAAAAATAGTCTAGATGCATCATTTTGCAGCACAGGTTGTCACAGAGAGATAGACAGAGACATCTGTTGACACTGGGATCAGGGTAGGGCCAGGAACAACCACTGTGAGCTTTTCAGCCCAAGGAGAGGTTGTGTCCCAGAGTGGGAAGAGGGCCCGGATGTACCAGAAAATGGCTGAACCTTGTGAAGGACAGACGAATAGGTAACCACTAGCAAGCCTGTTGCTAAGTACTCGGTTGCAAGTCACAGATCCTGGGCATATTGAGGACAGAACCTGGGCCTAGAGGGGTTGCTCCGGAATGAGGAGGGTTCAGCGACCTTACAGTGTGCATTGAGCAAGGAGCAAGTTGGAAATCAGGCAGCAGTTGAGACCCCAAGAGCAATGGGGGGGGGTGTCTCAGTTCCAGCCTCCAGGAGCATAAAGTTGCATCTCAAAATCAGTAGACTTTTCCAGCATGCTAATAGTGGCTAAGTGCAACAGCAGTCTCCTTGTAATCTACACAGGGAGAGCCCACCTGAATGTTGCCCAGACCTAAACTCAGGTCAGGAGCTTGGAGAGTTCAGAGTAGGTCAAAAATGTGATTATTGTCTTTGAAAGCACTGAAAGTATGCAGGTCCTCATCTTCAGGAGATGTTCCTGACATTTCAGAAAACTACAACACTCATTACCCCAAGAATGTAGTAGCAAGACCAGCCCAGACATTCCATCCATAACAGTGCAGAGCCTGGCCCTAACATAAAGACCAAAATCAGGTAGAAGGCTGAATGAATGAAAAAATTTAAAAAATAATAACCTTACCATCCTCAAAAGCTATGATGGTGACAGGGACATTCAAGACACAAACCTAAAATGAGAGACTGAATCTAAAACAGCTACATGTAAGTCTCAAAGAAAAAGAGAGTTAAGGCAAACATTTAACTAGAATTAACTAGAACACACGGAGGCAAAGTTCAAAAAATAGGTTTTCAATGTTTTTATAAATGACAGAACACTGGAAATTGAAAAGGAAGTGAGAACAATGGAAGAAAAATGGACCTATTGGTGGTGGGGTGGGGTTAGGGCACCTGACTTTTGGTTTTTTTGTGTGCAGTTTGTGTGTGGATGAAGTTAGTGTTGCTTCTCATTGGATTCATTGATCACTTTGAGGGGTTCCTTGTTCAAACGTCAGGGTTTTGCTTAAGTAGTCATGTAGAACATGGTCCCTCTGCCTCCTATTCAGGCAGTCATCTTGGTGAGAAGTCTGATCTTTTCTGTTTGGAAGGTCTCTTTCTAGCTTAGACATTGGCTCTTTCTAGCTCTGCCATTCAGTATTCTAAGATCCCTTTCAGCTGTGACAATCTGACTTCTTAGGAACTTCTCAGGGGTGACAGTGTGTGTTCTCAGCTACTTTTCGTTCTGACATTCAGCATTCTGAAGGTGTTCTGAAGGTGTCGGGGTCCTTCCAACCTCGTTAGAACACTTTCTGTTCTAAACATAAGGGCACACATACATGGTGTACCAGGGTGGGCAGGCATATTTATCCTAGGTACCCCCACTCCTCAAACAAAACCACTGATTTTCTATGTCCCAATATTCCTTCTAGTTCTAACATTCTATTTTCTCCAGTTCCTCTCAGCTCTGGCATTCCTTATTCAAAGTTCCTTCCATGTCTGATATTCTAGGACCAAACATCCAACCCATCTGTGACAGTCTATGTGCAAAGGTCCTTTGTGCAAAGGCTTAGATATTATATTTTCTAAGTGCCCTGCAGGCACTGATACGTTCGGCTTTCTAGGGGCCCTGCAGAATTGACGTTCTATGTTTTCACATGTCAGCTCTGATATTCTGTGTTCTATTGCCCCCTCCACTTGTGACAGTCTCTGTTCTATAGTCCCTATCACCTCTGACAGCCTGTATTGTAGTTTTCTTTTTCTGAATTTTCTACCTCTGGCTTCAGTAGTTAGTATCCTATTTGACTCATAGGAGGTGTTTGGTAGAACTTCTTCTTGCCCTCTTCTTGCAAACAATTTAGATAAAGTTGGAGATAATTGGTATTTAAATATTTGATAGAATTCATTTCTAAATCCATCTCTTCCTTGTGCTCTCCCCCTGTATTTGGAAGTTCATTTGTCACTTGTTCCATTTCTTTTCCTATGATTGGGCTGTTTTAATTCTCTATTTTTTATTCTCTTCACCTGGTGTTTTATATTTTTGTAAATATTTATCCATTCATCAGCTCTGTTGGTATAGACTTGGAAAAAAATGTTTTTAATAATTTCCTCCACTTTATCCTCTTTCATTTGTGATTCTGGCATTTGACTTTCCTTTTTAAAACAGAATCCAGTCAGCCAATGATTTGGCTATTTCAGGAGTTTTTCTCTTTTTAAGCAGCCTCCTCATTTCATCATTTCAGCTTTGACTCTATACTGATTATCAGAATTTCTCATTTTTTAAAGTTGCTTCTTTCCCAGTCCTGTTTTGTGGCCCCATGCCACATTTATTCTTGTTCTTTCCTCCCCGGCTTTTACTGATGAAGGCGTTTAGAAAAACAAGGGGTACCCTACCTACCATGAAACTAGTTTTGGGGACTCCCCAGATCCTCCCTCTTCCCTGCCTCTGGGAGGCCTGTTACACACGGAGGAGTCCTCAGTTTCCCCCCTTGGCCGAGTCCAAAAATGCCCTGTCTCCTTCCCCTTCTGAGTCCATCACCTTGGTGTCCCAGGTGGAAGGCATGTCCTTTATGGGCTCCTACAGGGGCCGTCGTAAAGTCTGTCAGGGGGGCACAAACCCTCACTTTTAGGAGACCCTGCCTCTCCCTGGGGGTCCCCTCTCTCAGGGGACTGGGGACCAGGTTTGCACCTCCCCATCTTAGACCACTGAAAAGGGACAAAGGACAGTTCCCACCTAGACTGTCACCCACGGAACTGGCCCTTGCAGACCAATATTTAAAAACTTTTAGGAAATTCAATTTAATTAATTCAAATTTATTTAATTCAATTTAATAGTCTCTAACCAGAACAATAACAGAACCCTCACAATAAGGATTCAGGGTGCAGAAAGGTAAATTCCCCTCTTGACTAAGTCCAGATGTGCATTTCTTTCTAGATTTTAATCTATAACCTCTATCACAAGAGCCATGGGTGGCTGGAGTGATTCATCTTCAATCCTCTGAACTCTAGATTTACCATTGCAGTAATTAGAATTCCAATAGGTTTCAACATCTTTTTTTCTTTTCCTTTCTTCACATTGTTCTGTAAATTGTTCTAGTTCTGCTCACTTCACTCATCACAATATTTGCCCCTTTTTCTCTGAAGCTTTCCATTTCACCATTGCTTATGGCAAAATAATAGTCTCTAAAATTATTTTGCAGCAATTTATTTACACATTCACTATTAGGTGGCCACTTCCTTAAATTCTAGTTTGGGGTTACTATGAAAGAAGGTGCTCTAAATAACTTGCATATATGATAGCTCCTTTTGCAATACACCTACTATTGGTATTGTTGGTTCAAAATATTCACATTTTAGTTTTTGGGGGGGCATAGTTCTAACTTCTTTTCCTGAGTTGCAAGAACAGTTCACATCTCCCTTACGTTTTCCCATAGCCTCTACAACTTTTTTGTTTTCCAATTTGGGGTGGGTATGAGGTGGAACCTGCAATTTGTTTTAGTTGGCATTTCTTTAATCATTAGTAATGTAGAGCATTTTATCATATGGTTTTTGATAGGTTAAATTTCTTCCTTTGAAAATTGCCTGTACAAAGAATTGGAAATTGAGGGGATGCCCATCAGTTAAAGAATGGCTGAAGGAATGTTACTGGACCATAAGAAATGCTATACTGCTGTAAGCAGTATCGTATCCAAACAACCTAGGAAGATTTTTATGCGTTGTTGTAAATTGAAATGAGTAGAAGGAGGAGAACATTGTAAACAGTACCATCAAAATTCTGATCAACACTTTGATCCAAGACAGTTTCAAAGAACCCATAATGAAAAATGCTATCTACCTCTGGAGAGAGAACTGATGAAGACTGAGTGTGGACTGAAGCATACATTTTTCACTTCCTTTTAGTTCCTTACTTGTTAGTCTTTCTTTTAAAATCATGCCTGAAGTAGAACTGTGTTTTGCATGCCTTCAGATGTTTTATTTATATGATATGATACATTATATCATATGGCTTGCCTTCTTAATCGGTGTTAGAGGGAGTCGGAGAATTTTGAATTGAAATAAAAAAAACATTAAAGATAAATGAATGAAAAGAAAATTGCTTGTTCACATCCTTTGATAATTCATTTATTAAGGAATGATTCTTAGTGTTATAAATTTGAATCAATATGGTTTTTGAGTCAATATGGTTGTGGTTTGTCCTTCGTTCTCAAAGAGGACCATGACATCAGGGAGATGATAACATGACTTACAATTGACTTTGATTTGAGTGAGAGAGGACTGTACAAAGTCACCAGCCTCATTTTCTGCTGCAGAGCCATCTGGGTCTAGTGGCCAGATATGGATGTGAATGACTAGGATGCAGTGGGAGACCTTGCCCCTTTTAAGCTAAGATCTTTTCAGGTTCTCATCGAGTGAGGCAAGATATAGAAGGTGGGATTGTAGCTAGGTGTTGAAGTAAGCCAGGGGACCCAGGAGGTGGAGTTGAAGAAGGAGAATATTAAAGGCATGGGGGACAGCTGATGAAAATACTTGCAGTCCACAGATGGAGTGTCTTGTTCAAGAAACAGCCAGGAGAAAGATCTGATGAAGTCTGAGTACACACTGAAGCATACCACTTTCATTTTATTTTTTTCATATTCTTTTGGTCTGGTTCTTCTTCCACAACATGACTAATATGGAAAAACATTTTACAGGATTGCACATATTGTCTTTAGAGAGAAAGGGAGGTAAGGAGAAAATCTGGATAATTTTTAGAATTTATTTTTAAAATTTGCTTTATATGTAATTGGAAAGAATAAAACATTATTTAAAAAATTATTGTGACACAAAGAACAACAGAGAGGACAGTTTCAGAGAAAGCTGAGAAGATGAATGCTGACAAAAATGAACAGAAGTAGAGAACAATTTATGAAATAACTGAAACAGTATAAAGACAAACAATTTTGAGACACTTAAGAACTCTGATCAATGGAATGGCCAAGTATGACTCCCAAGGACCCATGAGGAGGCATATTGCATAGCTCCACACAGAGAGGTCATGGACTGACTCAGGGTGCAGAATGAGACAGATTTTTGGATGTGGCCAATAGGAAGATTTGCATGGCTTGATTACATATTCATATTTTATAACAGTTTAGTTATTCTTTTCTTTTTTCATTGGTCAAGGGAGGGATGGGAACTAGACGGGAGAGGAAATTAATATCTGTTCAATGAAAAAAAGTTAAATGAAAAGTTGGATCTCTAAAAGCATATGGATTTCCTGAAAAGGAATAAGCAAGTGAGGAGAAGGGATGGATTTTGAGGAAAACCATAATAAAATCCAGTAAGAGATCTTGCTGGGATCCTGTTTATCACTTAGTGGTCCCACAGTGGGACTAGGCTTTGGTTGGTGGTTTCTTTGGCGGGAAGGGTCTGGGATATTATAGATGGTCTGACTGGTGGTGTGGCACCCAGCTTGTGATCTTGAGGGGAACCAAGCATTCAAGTGGTGATCTCAGTGGTGCTCCAGTGAATGGTTTGGCTATGGCTCTGCTATATGATTGGGGTCTGAGCGAGGCACTGGAACACAAGTGGTGGTGTCAGTTGGTGCCTAGGATTTGAACTGTTACTTTCGTGGGGGGCACATGGACAAGTAGAAGTCTGAATTGGAACCTGACACTTAATCGTAGATCTCTCTGAGTGTGATATCCAGGACAGCACTACTCCTACTGTGGGAATTTGTCAGCTCCTGGCCTTTTCAGAGAGGAGAAGAGGTGCTGATGGGGTTTGTTTTTCAAATCTCGTATTCCTGTCATTGCTATGGAGGCTGCTGTCTATTCCTCCAAGATCACCATTCAGGAGTTAGACACCCATGAAGATCACCGATCAGATGCTGGAATCTGACTGAAATCTGCAGTTAGAGGCCAAGGTCCCATTAGGATCACCAACTGGCTGGAGAAAGGATGAGAATTACATAAAGAAAGTGGAAAAGAGAAACAAAATTAACTACAAGAGAGAAGCAGTGGGAACAGCATCTCCTGAAAGGCATCCTGGAAATGAGATGAGACAAATCCCTCAAGCACTGGCCGTAGGGCCTTACCCCTTCTTGAAGAGGAAGCTGGCTGTGATGTCTGACCCCAAAAGCCTTCTTTCTTTTGGATTTCTTTTACAGTGACTTAATTTCTCATAACATACAGTCACTAGCTTCCAATTTCTCCATTCTAATTTTTAAGTATTTTCTTCAGTAATCTTTTCGACTTCCTTTTCCATTTGGCCAATTTTTCTTTTTAGGTCATTCTTCTCCTCATTGGCTTTTTGGACCTCTTTTGCCATTTGGGTTAGGCCATTTTTTAAGGTGGTATTTTCTTCAGTATTTTTTTGGGTCTCCTTTAGCAAGCTGCTGACTTCTTTTTCATGATTTTCTTGCATCACTCTCATTTCTTTCCCAGTTTTTCCTCTACTTCTCTTACTTTCTTCTCAAAATCCCTTTTGAGCTTTTCCAGGTCTGGGACTGATTAGTATTTTACTTGGAGGCTTTGGATGTAGGAGCTTTGACTTTCTTGTCTTCTTCTGGTTGTATGTTTTGATCTTCTTTGTCACCAAAGTAAGATAAGTCTGCCTCTTTTTGCACTGCTTCCTCCTGATCCCAGCCAATCACTTGAGTTTTAAACTCTTTGTTAAGGTAAGAGTCTGCTTCCAATGTGGAGAATGTACTGTCCCAAACTTTGGGGGTTTATACAGCTGTTTTCAGAGATACTTGTAAGGACCTGTAAATGTTCAGTTCTTGCAGGGTGGTATGATAAGGGGCGAGGTGTTTACTTCTTTCCTGGCCTGTGCTGTGGTTTGTGAGTGACCACAAGCACTCCTTTCTGTCCTGGAACTGTGAGAAAGGTTTGCTCTCCACAGCCACTCCAAGCTCCACCACACCAGCATTCCTCCTCACCCCAGGACCACAGTCCAGAACTGTGACCCAGATCCAAGCACAGGCAAAGCAAGAGATTTCTACCTCAGCACTGGCAAAGAGATCCCTGCAATCCCATTCTGATTAGCCCCTCGAATCACCTGCAGTCTATGGGCCAGAAGCTCAGGACAGCAGCCACCACCGTGGTGCCCATGCTTAGCACTCTTGGCTCTGGAACTGGCTCTGACACCTAGCTCCGCTCTCACCACAGAAACAGACTTTTCCCACTGACCTTCTAAGTTGTCTTTAGCATTCATGGGTTGAGAAGTCTGGAAACTACCACAGCTGCCCACGATTCAGTTCTCTGAGGCCTGCTCCAGGGTCGCTGCCGCCTGCGCCCCAACACCATGCTGTGCTCCTCTTCCCACCTGGCGCAATATACCTTTCCGATCAATCATCCAGATTGTCTTGGGCTGCAAATTTGCTTCACTCTGTCTTTTTGTGGGTTCTACTGCTTTAGAATTTGTTTAGAGCCATTTTTTATAGGTATTTGGAGGGGTTTGGGGGAGAGCTCAAGCAAGTCACTGCTTTCACTCCACCATCTTGGCTCAGCCCTCCCCAAAAGCCTTCTTAAAGAAAGAGCCCCAGACTAGTCATTAGGCACTTGTCACAATGTAAATACTTCAAGTTTAATAAGTCCCTTATGGTTTCTCTTATTTACCTTTTCATACTTCTCTTGAGTCTTGTATTTGAAAGTCAATTTTTATATTTAGCTCTTTTTCTCCACAATGCATTAAATTCTACTACACCATTGACTGGCAATTCCCCCACCCCACTACCATTGATTATACTCAGTTTGACTGGGTAAGTGATTTTTGGTTTTAATTGTAGCTCCATTGACCTCTGAAATATCACATTCCAAACCCTCTGATCCCTTAATTTAGAGGCTGTTAAATCTGGTGTTATCCTGACTTTGGCTCCAGAATACCTGAATTGTTGCTTTCTGGCTGCTTGCAATAGTGTCTTCTTGACCTGGGAACTCTGGACTTTGGCTACAATATCTTGGGAATTTTCTTTGGCGTCTATTTCAGGAGGTAATCGGTAGATTCTTTAAATTTCTATTTTACACTGGTTCTAGAATATTAGGGCTGTTTTCCTTGATAATTCCTTGAAAGAAGTTGGCTAGACTTTGATTGATAATGGCTTTCAGTTGGTCCAATAAGTTTTAAATTATCTCTCCTGGATCTCTTCTCCAGGTCAGTTGTTTACCCAATGAGATATTTGACATTGTCTTCAATTTTTCTATTCTTTTGGTTTTGTTTTATAATTTCTTGATTTCTCATAGAGTCATTAACTTCCATTTGTTCCATTCTTATTTTCCTTTGCCTAGGCAATGGGGTTAAGTGACTTGCCCAGGGTCACACAGCTAATAAGTGTTAATGTGTCCGAGGCTGGATTTGAACTCAGGTCCTCCTGAATCCAGGGCCGGTGCTCTATCCACTGTACCACCTAGCTGTTTCTCTATTCTAATTTTTAAGGAATTATTATCTTCAGTGAACTTTTGCACCTCCTTTTCAACTTGACCACACACACACACACACACACACACACACACACGTGTGTGTGTGTGTGTGTGTGTGTGCATTTGGTGAGGCGATCGGGGTGAAATGATTTGCCTAGGGTCACACAACTAGTAAGTATCATGCGTCTGAGGCTGGATTTAAACTCAGTTCCTTTTGACTCCAGGGCTAGTGCTCTATCCATTGCACCACCTAGCTGTCCCTAATCTAGTCTATTTTTCAAGGTGTTATTCTCTTCATTGTTTTGGGAAGACTCCTTTACGAAGATGTTGACTCATTTTAATGCTTTTCTTGCATCACTCTCATTTCTCTTCCCAATTTTTCCTGTAAATCTCTTACTAGATTTTCAAAATACTTTTTGAGCTCTTCTGTGACCTGAGGCCAATTCATATTTTTCTTGGAGGCTTTGGATATAGGAGCTTTGACTTTCTTTTCTTCTTCTGGTTGTATGTTGTGATTTTCCTTGTTACCAAATTAAGTTTTTGTAGTCTGAGGGCTTTTTTTCCCACTGTTTCTTAATTATCCCAGGCAATTATTTGACTTTTTAACTCTTTGTTCAAGTAAGGCTCTGCTTCCACTGTGGAAGGAATACTGTCCCAAGCTTCAGGAGTCTTGTCCAGCTATTTTCAGAGATGCTTCTGGGGACCTGAAAGTTTTCAGTTCTCCCAAGGTGCTATGATCTAAGGAGAGTTCTTTACTCCTATTCTGAGAGAGACCAGAAGCATTCTTCTCTGACCTGGAACTGTGAGGAGGGTTCCTTCCACTGCTGCCACAAGCTCTTCTATGCCAGTGCTCCTCCTTGCCCCAGGACTGCCACCCAGATCCAAGTATGGGCAAAGCCACAGAATCCTGCCTCAGTGCCAGTAAAGAGACTTCTATAATCTCCTTCTGGTCAATTGATCGATTCTCTTACTGTCTTTTGGCTGAGAGCTCTGGAGGTAGCCACCACAGTTGATGCCACAGCCCTAGCGCAATGTGCTTGGGCCAGGGCTGGACTGTGCTCCTCTCTCACCCACATCTGACAGAGCTTCATACTGAATTTCTAATTTGTCTTTGGATTTGGGGGATTGAGAACTCTGGAAACCTCCAGAGCTGCCTGGGCCTTAAATTGAAATCTTGGCAATTAGCGGCTAGAGGAATTAAACTAGTAGGAGAAAGTGTGCAATCTGATATAGGCTCTACACATACATTCCCATTAAACATATTTCCACAGTAGTCATGATGTAAGGAAGAATTAGAACCAATAGGAGGAACCATAAGAAAGAGGAAACAAAACAAAACAGAAGAAAAAGAAGAGCAAATACTATGCTTCAATCTGCATTCAAACTCCGTAGTTCTTTCTCTGGATGTGGATAACACTTTCCATCATGAGACTTTGCCAGATGTCTTGGATTCTTGCATTTCTGAAAAGGGCTAAGTCCATCGAAGTCAGGCGTCACACAATATGGCTGTTATTATGTCCTGTTACTTTTGGGGTTTGAGTGAGGCCCTGGAACACGAGTGGTGGTCTCCATTGGGTACTTGGATTTGATTTGTCACTTTTGTGGGGGCCAGGTGGACAAGTAGATGTATGAATAGAGACCTGACACTTAATTGCAGATCCCTCTACGAGTGTGATATCCATGGCAGACACTATCCCTGCCTTGGGAGTCTGGAAGCTCCTTGGATTTTGAGAGAAGGGAAGAGGCTCTGATTGTTTTTCAAAAATCATATTCTTGTCATTGCTCTGCAGGCTGCTGCTGATTCCTCCAAGACCACTATTCAGGAGCTAGACACCCATCTAGATCACCATTCAGATGCTTGGGTGCCACTGAGATCTCTGAGAAATAAAATTAAGAGTGAGAGAAGCAATGGGACCAGCAACTCCTGAAAGGGATCCTGGAAGAGATGAGACAAATCCCCTTAGGCAACAGCCTTTGGGATGCAGCCCCTCATGAAGAGGAAGCTGGTTGTGATGTTTGACCCCAAAATCCTTCTTAAAGAAAGAGCCCCAAGGTCAGCTAGGTGGTGCAGTAGATAGAGCACCAGCCCTGGAGTCAGGAGGACCTGAGCTCAAATCTGGCCTCAGATACTTGTCATTTACTATCTGTGGACCCTGGGCAAGCCACTTAAACCCATTGCCTAGCCAAGAAAAAAAAAAACTCAAGAAAGAGCCCCAGACTAGTCATTAAGAACTGAGGCTGTAAGTCTGACTCCCCAAAAAGTTACTTGCTGTCTTTGTGCCTCAATTTCTTCATCTTAAAAACGGGCCATTTATTAACTTACTTATTCAGTGTCATACCAAGCTACCAAAAAGTTATTTTATAGAGGTAGAAAAAAAGAACAACAAGATTCATGTGGAAGAAAAAAAGGTCCAGAATATCAAGAGAACTAATGACAAGAAATGCTAGGGAAGGTGGCCTAGCCATGCCAGATCTTCAATTGTATTATAAAATGGCAATCATCAAAACTACTTGGTACTGGCTGAGAAAAAGGTTAGGATACACAAGAATAGGATTAGGTACACAATACACAGTAGTCAATGACTGTAGTAATCTACTGTTTAATAAACCCAAAGACCCCAGCTTCTAGGATAAGAACTCAGTATTTGACAAAAAATTCTGGGAAAACCAGAAAAGAATATTGCCGAAACTAGGCATATAAGAAAATCTTACACCATATACCAAAATGAAGTCAACATGGGCACATGATTGAGATATAAAGGCTGATGCTATAAGCAAACTGGGAGAGCAAGGAAAAGTTTTTCCTGTCAGCCAGGTCTTGCAACCACCGGCACAAGAAGCCTGAGACAGTGCCCCTTCAAACCTGGCAGAAGATCTCAAATTTAAAAGAAAGGGAACCCCCCCCCAAATGAGTGAAAAACAAAAAAAAAACATCTGGCCATAGAAAGTTATTATGGTGACAGGGAAGGGTGGGTGGGGAGGGAGAGAAAATTTGGAGCCCAAAATTTTAAAAACAAAAGTTAAAAAAAATTGTTTTCACATGCAACTGGGAAATAAGATATCCAGGAAATGGGATATAAATATCCTGCTCTACAGGAAAATGGAAGGGGAAGGGGATAAGAGAAGGGGGGAGAGATAGAAGGTAGGGCAAATTAGGGGTATTCAGAATGCATGCCATCTTGGGGTGGGGGAAGGGATGAGATGGGGAGAAAATTTGGAACTCAAAATCTTGTGGAAGTGAATGTTGAAAACTAAAAATAAACTAATTAATTAAAAAATAAAAGCACTACATACTAACTCCCCCCAAAAATTGGGTGGCCATGTGAAAAGAAAAGAAAGAAGAAAATTTAGGAAAAGAAATGAGAGTGACAGAAGAGAATTAGGAAAAAATTCAACAGCTTATTTACTTATTCAGTGCCATACCAATCAAACTACCCAAAAATTATTTTATAGAGCTAGAAAAATTAATAAGATTGATGTGGAATAAAAAAGGTTCAGAATATCAAGAGAACTAATGAAAAGAAATGCAGGGGAAGGTGGCCTAGCTGTTCCAGATCTTCAATTGTATTCTAAAGCAGCAATCATCAAAACTACTTGGTACTGGCTAAGAAATAGAATGGTGGGTCACTAGAATAGGTTAGGTATGCAAGACACAGTAGTCAATGACTGTAGCAATCTACTATTTCATAAACCCCAAAATCCCACCTTCTGGGATAAGAACTCATTATTAGACAAAAATTGCTGGGAGAACTGGAAAAAAGTATGGAAGAATCTAGGCATAGACCAAAATCTCTTATCATATGCAAAAATAAAGTCAAAATGGGTTCATGATTTAGATATAAAGGCTGATGCTATAAGCAAACTGGGAGAGTAAGGAATAACTTACATGTCAGATTTATGGAGAACAGAAGAATTCATGACTAAACAGTAGATAGCGAACATTATGAAATACAAAATGGATAATTTTGATTACATTAAATTAAAAGTTTTTTCACAAACACAGTCAATACAACCAAGAATAGAAAGGAAGTAGAAAAGTCGGAAAGAATTTTTACAACCAGTGTCTCTGATAAGGGTCTCATTTCTAAAATATAGAGAGAATTAAGTCAACTTTATAAGAATACAAATCATCTCCCAACTGATAAATGGTCAAAGAATATGGACAGGCGGTTCTCAGATGAAGAAATTAAAGCAATCTATAGTCATATAAAAATGCTCTAAATCACTATTGATTAGAGAAATGCAAATCAAAACAATTCTGAGGTACCACCTTACACCTATCAGATTGGCCAATGTGACAAAACAGGAAAATGAGACATGTTGGAGAAGATGTGGGAAAATTGGAACACTAATGCATTGTTGGTGGAGTTGTGAAATGATCCAACCATTTTGGAGAGCAATGTGGAACTATGCCTAAAGGGCTATAAAAATGTTCATAGCCTTTGAACCACCAATAGCACTTCTAGGGCTGTATCCCAAAGAGATCATACAAATGGCAAAAGGACCCACATGGACAAAAATTTTTAAAGCAGCCCTTTGTGGTGGCAAAGAATTGGAAATTGAGGGTCTGCCTATCAATTGGGGAATGGCTGAATAAGTTGTGGTATATGAATGTAATGGAATACTATTGTGCTATAAGATATGATGAGCAGTTGCACTTCAGAAAAACCTGGAACGAGCTGTTTGCACTGATGCTGAGTGAAGTGAGCAGAACCAAGAGAACACTTTACAGAGTGACAGCCATGTTGGGTGATGACTAAAGTTGATAGACTTAGACCTTCTCAGCAATGCAAGAATCGAAGACATCTCCAAAGGTCTCATGAGGGAAAATGCTCTCCACATCTAAAGAAAGAACTGTAGAGCTTGAATGCAGATTGAAGCGTACTATTTGCTCTTTTTTTGTTCTGTTTTATTTTGTTTTTCTGTCTGGTGGTTCTTCCTACTGGTTCTAAGTGTTCCTTACAACATCACTAGTGTGAAAATATGTTCAATAGGAAAGTATATGTGTAGCCTATATCAGTTGTGCGCTATCTGGGGAAGGGAGGGGAGAGGGAAGGGGAGAAAAATTTAAAACTCAAAAGCTTATGGAAAAGAAAGTACAAAGGCTAACAGGGGAAAATGCCTCCTTCAAAGTTAGAATTAGCAGAGAGGATTCTGGGAAGATGGTGGAGTAGGTCAGAAAATTCCAAGCTCTCAAGATTTTCCCCTCAAAAGAGACAAACTAGTACCTTAGGGCAAACAAAGTGCCAGTAAAATAAATCAGAATAGAGGCACACCAGGAATCTTCCTGGGACAATTCCAGAAGATGAGAAGAACATTTCCCGATGGAATTGGCCCCTGTGAAGACTAAACCCCTCAAGGCTAGGGGCTGTGTTAACACAAGCTGCAAGCTGCTTAAACAACAAGCCACAAACCCTGGGGTTAGCTGATTTGGGAGGCTGCCTCGGCCCCAGCTCCAAGAACCTTTACCCCTCAAATTGTGAGCGCAGTAGAGCTTCTGAGCCAGGAAGATCAAAGGAACCTCTGCTGACAAAGAAGGCCAGAGCCAGCTGTGACGCAGAGAGCTGAGGGGGCGAGAAGGAACCGGCCACGCCCACCTGGTGAGCGCAGAAGCAGTGGCACAGAAGGCCCCTGGCTGTGGGCACTGACAGGAGGCTGCAGGTTTGGCTTTGGTTCCAGGCCAGGGGGGAGAACTAAGAGCTGGGGCCAGAGGCACCATCCCCTACCCCAGGGCTAGAGGTGATTACCCAAAGGAAGCTATTGCTACAAAAATTCACAGGCAGAGGAGAAAGAATCCAACCACAGAGAACTATTGTGGGAATAGAGAAGAACGGGTTTCATCTTTAGAGGAGCATATTGAAGCAAAAAATCCCCTCCTGCCCAAAGAATAAGGTCAAATGGTCACCTGCCCAAAACGAATTCATAGAAGAACTTAAAAAAGACTTTGAAAATCCAAGGAGAGGCCGGTCTGGCCAGCAGACTCCTGGACTCGTCTGCATAGAGTCGCAGAAGCGGAAGCTGAGCGGGGCAGCGGCGATGGCGGAGAGTCCGACTGCGGAGGTGGCGACTGCCGGGGCCAAGGGTGAGGGGACCTCCGGTGAGGGGGCTGAGGTCTCCGGCGCCGGCGGCAGCAGCGCGGCTTCGGGCCACCTGTCGTACCAGACGTGTGGGCGGGGGCGGCGGAGGCGGAGGCGGAGGTGGCGGGGCGGAGGTGGCGGAGGCGGAGGCGGAGGCGGCGGAGGCGGAGGCGGAGGCGGGCGG
>NW_027556291.1:78006917-78071102 GCF_003287225.1 Phascolarctos cinereus
AAAAAAAAAGGAAGATAAATGTAAATTAAATGACAATTTTTGAGAAAAAAAAATGGAAGTTTTAAAATATTTCTAAGAGTCGAATTGGATTTGCTATTATGATGTTATATGCTGTGTGAGAATTTTTTATGTTTGGAAAATTAATGTTAAATCCGTTAAGCAAATTGGAAAAAAATATTGCTTATTCAAACCAATGGAAATTTGTATGGATCATATTTATGAAAGATCTTATATTCTTGACTAGTTTCTGCAAATTAACATCATAGATTAATTCCATCTCATACCTGAAATAAAAATGACTATTTAAATTGTGGATTTAGCATTATCAAAACCCACATCCCAGACAATACTTATATTTCCAGTTGCCTTTTCTGTGTAAATTGGTTAATTTCTTCTCCTTTACTCATTTCAATTCTAAATGGCTGAAAAGAGAGGCTTTGTTATGTAGTATAATGAAACTAAGATTTTTCCACCTCAACCCCTCTATGGAAATCTTGGGATTTTTTAATAATAATAATAATAATGAGGATAATTTTACCTCCAGCAATTTCTAGAGGGAGAAGCGTGGTTTTGTTAGGAACGTTCTAATAAACCTTGTCTTTGGCATCTGCCCACCCAGGGTCAAACTGATGACCAGAGGCAATAACAGGATGAGGTTTAACCCCAACTTCTACAGCAGTGGGAAAGTCTGCCTGAGTATTCTGGGGACTTGGGATGGCCCTGCCTGGAGCCCAGCCCAGAGCATCTCCTCACTGCTGATCTCCATCCAGTCACTAATGAATGAAAACCCCTACCACAATGAGCCTGGCTTTGAGGAGGAGAAACACCCAGGAGACAGGGAAAAATACAATGAGTATATCCCGCACAAGACCCTCAGGGTGGCAGTGTGTGACATGCTGGAGGGAAGATATCTCTGCCCTGAGCCTCTGAGGGGTGTGATGGAGAAGTCATTTCTGGAGTATTTTGACCTCTATGAGGTGGCGTGTAAAGACAGACTACCCCTCCAAGACCTTCCAATGGAGGAACCTTTTGGGGAGAAGAGACGCTGCTTTGACTAAGAGTTTCTCCTGATTCCCCTCTGGGCAATTTGTCTGAAGGTGAAACAGGAACAGCAGCAGCACAGTGCTGAAATAGACTCTGATAGCAGTTCATCTAAAACACTGACAGATACCCAGGGGAGCTCAAGGGCCTAGATGGCCCCCACCCCATCCCTGGGATGGAGCAGCACCACATCTCCCTCCAGCCCCAACAGCATCCTGCCTGAGGCAAGAACCAAGGACAGGCAGACCCCAGGGTGGGAGTGGGCTGTTGTTTGCACCCTGCTTGGCATCCTGGTACCAAGGATCATTTTCATCCCATGCCTAGAGCCAGGCCCAAGGTACTGATACAGGAGACCCTGCAGCATGGTTCTCTGGCAAAAAAGTGAGGGACATTTCCACTGGGGCAGTTTGTTGGGGACAGAAGACAAAGAGTGCAACTCCCAGAGGGGCTTGCTCAGAATAGTCGATGGGGATACCAGGAGGGGGGAGCAGGGTCAAGGGAGTGGGGAGGGAGGGAAATGGGGAGGGTGTCACATGACCTGTCCAGGTGGTTGGCTGGGTGTCTGTCTTTCAGTCTTAAAGCTGGGCCTTCCCCTTGCTTAACCCAGCCTAGCCTAGTGTAACCTGCTGGACCTCATTTCCTTTCTGCCACAATAATTTTGTTTTCCTTCATATATAGGCACTGTTCTAGACAGATCAAAGAGAAGGAACAGTGGTGGAGTCTGGGCTACTGGTCAGAAAGCTTTACCTAGCACCCACCCCAAAAAAAAAATCAAATGAGAGAGATGGAGGAAAAAAATTAGAAAAAAAAAGAATAAGCCAAGAAAAACAAGAAGACTATGAAAGTCAGCCAGTTAGAAAAGGAGATCCAGAATCTTATGGAACAAAATGACACCTTGAAAATTAGAATTCGGCAAGGCAAAGCCAGTGAAATTATAACAGATCAAGAAATAATTAAACAAAACATGAATAATGAAAAGAGAGAAGAGAAAATGAAACATCTTATAAGAAAAACAACAGATCTAGAGAAGAGATCAAGCAGAGAAAACGTGAAAATAGGTGGATTAACTGAAAGCTATGATCAAAAAAAGAATCTTGATACACTAACACAAGAAATAATTAAAGAAAATTGTCCTGAAGCATTAAAACAAGGGGAGGAAAGTAGAAATAGAAAAAAAAAATCCATCAATCACCACTGCATGTATACCCTGTGAGGAAAACTCATTGGAATATTATAGTCAAATTGTGACACCCCCAGCTCAAGGATAAAATATTAAATACAACAAGAAAAACAATTTAAATATGATGGTGCCACAATTAGAATCACACAAGACCTAGAAGGAAAGACCCTAAAGGACCACAGGTCTTGGAACACTATATATAAAAGAGCAAAAGAACTGGGGTTCCAGCTGAAAATATACCCACAAAGTTCAGCATAATCCTGAATGAAAAAAGGACATTTGATCAAGTGTCAGACTTTCAAGATTTTGTTGGAAAAAAAAAACCATACACAACTGAACTTTATTGAAGTTTCAACATACAAAAGCGAAGAGAAACATAAGGTACCTACCAAAGACTGATTATTAGGGATTCAATAAGGGCAGACTGTTTACTTTGTATACATGTAAAACATAAAACGTATGTCTAAGTTTCTTATTAATAATTGGGTAGCTCAAGACATCTCCAGAGGTCTCATGATTGAAAATGCTATCCACATCCAAAGAAAGAACTATGGAAGTTGAATTGCTTTTTCTTTTTCTCTTCTGTTCAGTTTTGTTTCCTCTTTCTGATGGTTCCTCATACTGGTTTTAATTTTTAGTTACAACATCAGTAATGTGAAAATATGTTTGATAGGAATGTAAATGTATAGCCTATATCAGATTGTGTGCTGTCTTGGGGAGGATGGTGGGGAGGAAAGGGGAGAAAGATTTTAAACTCAAAAGCATATGGAAGTGATTATTGATAAATCAAAATAAGTTAATAAAAATAAACAAAAAAACCAAAAAGAAACAAAAAATAGTTGGGTAGCTCATAAGAAAGATTTGAGTAGACCTGAATATGAAATGACTTTCAAAAGTAAAATCATTTAGAACAGCTAAAAAGAGTAATTATTTTATATAAATGAGGTGAAAGAAGAAGAATCGATTCAGGGGAATTAGATGGGGGAGGAGGGCTGGTAGTTCTGGTAACCTACTTTCATCACCAATGGGTTTAAAAGGAAACTCTGTGTGTGTCTGTATTTAGAATAATATAAAAGTCTTCTAAATTTAGAAGACATAAAATGATGATAAGATAGGGAGGGGGGAGAGGACAAGGGAGGGTTCACTAAAGGAGGATTAAAGAATAGGGTGTAAGGGGCTATAGAAGGGTATTTACATCTATGGGAATGGGAAGATAGGGGAGGGATATTTGGAGGGGGGTAGGCTAAGTAATGGAAGGGCAAGGTAATGAGTAGAAGTGAAGTAGAGGACTCAAGAGATAAATAACAAGACATACGCACAAACATAAAAACAAAGATCAGGTGAAGAATTTGTTTGGGAATGCTTATGTCTATATATGTAAATATATATGTGCATATATATGTATATATAACTATTGAGAAATATATCTGAACTCCATTGTAGCCTTCTCGGGCAGGGGAGGGAAAAAAAGAACACAGCAAAAAAAACAATTCGTAGCAGAGAACAAAAGAAAACTTACAAGGAAACAAAGAAAAGATAGCTCTCAAGAAAACATGTAGTATTAAGCATGCAGGATTTCTTGAAATGAAAATTTATTGTTGCATTTTTGAATCCTGTCAAGACATGTTTTTTTTTTCTTTTCTTACTCTCCAATTGAATTCCAATATTTAAGTTCAGGATATGTTTTTGTTTGCTTTTCTCTGTTCTGTGAGGGCAGCTACATGGTGCAGTGGATAGAGCTCTGGCCTTGGAGTCAGAAGGATCTTAGGTGAAATCTAGCCTCAGACACTTGACACTTGCTACCTGTGTGACCCTTGGCAAGTCACTTAACCCCAACTGCCTCACCAAAAACCAAAAAAAAAAAAGTTAGAATTGGGCAAGTGGAAACTAATGACTCTATGAAACACCAAGAATCAATCAAACAAATTCAAAAGAAGAAAAATTAGAAGAAAATGTGAAATACCTCATTGGAAAAAAAATGATCAAGAAAATCCATCCAAGAAAGGCAATGTCAGAATCACTGGACTACCTGAAAGTCATAATCAAAAGGAAGATATGGACAGTATCTTTGAAGAAATCATTGAGGAAAGTGCCCTGAAGCCCTGGAACCAGAAGGCCAAATAGGCACTGAAAGAATCCACTAATCACCTCAGGAAAGAGTTCCCCAAATAAAAACTCCAAGCAGCATTATAGCCAAATTACAGAACTATCAAATCAAGGAAAAATCCTGCAGGTGGCCAAAAAAAAAAAAGCAATTCAACTATCAGGGAGCCACAATCAGGATTACACGAGACTTAGCAGCTGCAAAATTAAAGGATTAGAGTTCATGTAACATAGTATTCAGGAAGGAAGAAAAGCTAGTCCTACAACCAACAGTCACCTACTTGGCAAAATTAAGCATAATACTATAGGGGAAAAATGGTCATTCAGTGAAAGAGATGAATTTCAAGTTTTCATGAGGAGAAGACCAGAACTGAACAAAAAAATCTCACCCCCAATAGCAAGACCTAAGAAAACTCTAATAAGGGAAAAAGGAAAAAGAGAACATGTGGGATTCAATGGAGATGAACTGTTTACATCCCTATATGGAAAGAAAATACTTGTAATTCTTAAAAATTCTACCACTAAGAGTACAGCTAGAAAGAATATAAATAGACAGAGGGTACGGGTATAAGGTCAATTTGAGGTAAGGACATAAAAAAATAATTAAGGGATGAGAAAGAGGACCAGGTGCAGAAGGAAGGGAAAGGCAGAAGGGGGGTAAATTATTTCACATGAAGAAGAGCAAAAGACCTATTACAGTGGAGGAGAAGGTGGGATGGTGGTCAATGGGCGTCAGCTTGAACCTTACTCTCATCAGTATTGGCTCAAAGAGGGAATGATATACACACAGGTGAATATAGAAATCTATTTTACCATACAGGAAAGTAGGAAGTGAGGAGATTAAGTAAAGGCAGGAGGACAGAAGGGAAGTGACAGAAAAGAAGTCAGATCGAGGAGGTGTTACAGAGAAGCAAAACACTGTCAAGGACAGAAAGAGTGACAGGAGAGAGAGGACAAACAGGAAGAAAAATAGGATGGAGGGAAATACAGTTAGTAATCATAACTGTGGATGTAAATGGCATGAAACTTCCCACAAAAAGAAATGGATAACAGAATAGATCAAAAACCAGAATCCTACAATGTGGTGTTTACAAGAAACACACTTGAAGTAAAGAGACACACACAGAGTAAAGGTAAGAGGCTGGAGAAAGATCTATAATGCTTGAGCTGAAGTAAAGTTAAAAAAAAAAAGCAAGTGTAGCAATCCTGATCTCAGACAAGGCAAAAGCAAAAAGACCTAATAAAAAGAGATAAGAAAGAAAACTACATCTTGCTGAAAGGTAACAGACATTTAAGTAATTTCAATACAAACATAAACTCATCAATTGGTATAGCATTTAAGTTCTGAAAGGAGAAATTAAGTGAGTTACAGGTTCATGAACAAACGAGATAGAGAGCACCACGGGATGTAAAACAGATAATTTTGATTATATTTAATTGAAAAGTTGGTCTTTCCCTGCTTGAGCACCCACACTGAACTGTGTTTCTCTCCCAGTCTTGTACGATAGACCTTTCTAATCAACCATCCAGGTTGTCTTGGGCTAAAAATTTCTTTCACTCTGTCCATTTGTAGGTTCGGCTACTCTAGAATTTGTTTAGAGTCATTTTTTACAGGTATTTGGAGAGGTTTTGGGGAAAGCTCAAGCAAATCACTGCTTTTACTCTGCCATCTTGGCTCCGCCTCCTTCTCCAGCTCATTATACAGGAGAGCAACTGAGCCAAATAGCCTTAAGTGACTTGCCCAAGCCTGAGGCTGAATTTCAACTCAGGAAAATGAGTCTTTCTGATTTCAGGCCTTCATTTTATTCATGGTGCCAGTTAGCTGACTGTCAAATGAAATTACTAGTATCAAAAATGAAAAGAGTGAATTAACCATCAATGAAGATGAAATCCAAGCAATGATTTGGGGGTATTTTACTAAACTGTATGTCAGTAAATCAGACAATCTAAGTGAAATGGATGAATAGTTGTAAAGACATGTATTACCCAGAGTAAGTGAAGAAAAAAATACTTAAACTACCAGATCTTAGAGAAAGAAGTTGAATAAGCTATCAATGAACTGTCTAAGAAAAAATCCACAGGGCAAGATGGATTCACACATGATTTCTATCCAACATTTAAAAAAAAAACCTATTAATTCCAATACTGTATAAACTATTTGGGAATAGAAGCAAGAGAAAAGTCCTACCAAATTCCTTTTATGACACATATGTGGTGATTTTATTTAAACCAAGAAGAGCCAAAACAGATAAAGAAAACTATAGACCAGTTTTCCTAATGAATATTAATATAAAAAGGTTAAATAAAATGCTCATAAGGAGATTACAGCACTATATCATCAGGATCACACATTATGACCAGATGATATTTGTACCAGGAATGCAGGGATGGTTCAATAGCAGGAACAGCACCAGCATAAGTGACCATATCAATAAGAAAACTAACAGAAATCATACAATTATCTCAAGAGATGCAGAAAAAGCTTTTGATGAAATACAGCACCCATTCCTAGGGAAAAAAAAAACTAAAGAGCATAGGAATAAATGGAACTTTTTAAAAAAAATAAGCAGTACCTCTCAAAAACCATCAGCAAGTATTATTTGTATTGGGGATCATATGGAAGCCTTACCAATAAGATCATGAGAGAAACAAGGATGCACATTTTCACTGCTATTATTCAACATTGCACTAGAAATGTTTGCTATAGCAATAGGAACAGAAGAAGAAATGGAAGGAATTAGTACAGGCAATGAGGAAACAAATCTATCACTCTCTAGATGATATTATATACTTGAAGAATGCTAAAGAATCAACTAAAAGAATTAGTTCAAGTAATTAACAATTTAGCAAAGTTACGGAATATAAAATAAACTCACATAAATCATCAACATTTCCATATATTAGCTAAAAAATCTAGCAGCAAGACATAAAAGAGAAATGTCATTTTAATTGGACAATATAAATTCCTTGAGAGTCTACCTGCCAAAAAAACCCAGGAACTCTATGAAAACAATTACAAAACACTTTTCACACAAATAAAGTAGACCTAAACAATTGGGGAAATGCCATTTGTGCATGTGTGGGCCAAATTAATATAATAAAGAAGACAATTCTACCTAAATTAATTTACTTATCAAATTACCAATTAAGCTACCAAAAATTCTTTTATAAAGCTAGAAAAATCATGTAAAAAATCATCTAGAAGAACAAGAGGTTAAGAATATCAAGTGAATTAATTTCAAAAATGTGAGGGATGGTGGCCTCAGTGCACAAAATCTTAAACTGTGTAATAAATTTGTTATCATTAAAATGATTTGGTATGGGCTAAGAAATAGAGTGATGAATCAATGGACTAGATTAGGAACAAAAGACATAGTAGTAAATGCCCATAATAATCTAGTATTTAATAACCCAAAGACCTAAGCTTTTTGCACAAGAACTCACTATTTGACAAAAACTGCTGGGAAACCTGGAAAACAGTATAGCAGAAATTAAGTATAGACCAACATCTTCCACCATATATGACGAGGAGGTCAAAATGGGAATATCAGTTTTAGACATAAAGGGTGATGCTATAAGCAAATAAGAAGGCAAAAAATAGTTTACTTGCCAGATCTGTGGAGAAGACAAGAATTTATGACCAACCAAGAGATATAGAGCATTACTAGATTAAAAATGGCTAATTTTGATTCTGGCAAATTGAAAAGAATTTACAGAAACAAAGCCAATACAACCAAAATTGGAAAGAAAGCAGAAAGCATCCCAGCTTTATACAATTTATACATTGTATCTCTGATAAAGGCCTCATTTCTCAAACATATACAGAACTGAGTCAAATTTCTGAGAATACATATCATTCCCCAAGTATTGGTGAGCTTAATGCTTATTTCTCCCTTATATTTATAATCAAATATTGAAGTAAAACCAGTATTTTTTCAGGAACCTGTAGGTTCTCAGACTCTGAAAGACATTGCAACAAATGGGACTGGAAGCCCATTGTGCCCTACTCAGGGTTGGCTGGGGATAAATTCTTTGATTAGATTGCCCAAGACTGGACAGTTTACAAGAGCACCCCTCAGTCCTTCATTAGAATAGTTCTACCTCTCATTCTCTCATTAGTTGTTAACCAATCAGAGTTGATTGCTACCCTCTGAAAACCCACTTCTCCAAGGGCATATAAGCCTCCACGATAGTCCTTGGCATCTGAGAGTGCCACTGACATTTTCTATCAATTAAATGCTAGCATTATTAATAAAATGATTAATTACCCAATAATTATGCCCCTCAAATTTTTTAATCATCACAATGGTAAAAAAAATATGAACAGACAATTTTCAGACAAAGAAATCAAAGCTCTCTGTAGCTGTATTTTAAAAAATGCTCTACGTCACTATTGATTAGAGAAAGACAAATTAAAACAACTCTGAGGTACCACCTCACACCTATTAGATGGGCCAATATGACAGAAAAGGAAAATGATAAAAGTTGGAAGTGACACGAGAAAATTGGGGCACTAGTGCAGTGTTAGTGCATTTGGGAACTATTCCAACCATTCTGGAGAACAATTTGGAGCTATACCCAAAGGGCTCTCACACAGTGCATACCCTTTGATGCAGCAATGCTAGTACTAGGTTGGTATACCAAAGAGATGAAATAAGGAAAAATGACACATTTATGCAAAAATATTCATAGTAGATGCTTTTGTGGTGGCTGTGAACTGGAAATCAGTTCTGGTCATTATTTTTACTATGCAGCCTATACATTCTGCTCTCATAATTCTCATGTATAAATCAAAACAACCCTGAGATTTCACCCTACAGTCTCAAGTTGAGAAAAATAACAATAGTCAATGCTGGAGGAGTTATGGAAGGATAGGCACATGACTAAATTGTTGGTGGAGCTGTGAAATCATATAACCATTTCATAGAGCAATTTGGAATTAAGCAAGTAAAGTGACTAAAATGTCATTATCCTTTGAATCAGAGATTCCATTACTGACCTCATACCCCAAGGGAGCCATGATAAGAAGAAAGACCCCTTATTCTCCAAAGTATCTATAGCAAGGATTTATGGAGATAGCTAAAAAGTGGAAACAGATGGATACCTATGGCTCATGAGGAATGAGTAAACACATTGGGGTTCATGAACATAACAGAATATTACCATACCATAACAAGTGATGTGTCTGATGAATAGAAAGAGGCATAGAAAGATCTATGTGACCTGATGCAGATTGATGTAAGCAGAGCTAAGAACACAATGTACACAGAAACCATAATGTAAATGGAAACAAAACACCAAAATTCAAAAGTATAACACAATCATAAAAATCAAGCATGATTCAAATGAAGAGGTACAAGAACACACATCTAACCTACCCCTCTGTGGACATAAGAGGTCCATAAATGGTACAGATAGCACATGATCTCAGACTTTTTCAAGATGTCCATCAGTTGTGCTGAATTATGTTTTCTCCTTAAAAATGCTATTAGTCATTTCAGATGGTTCTCTGGGAGGGTGAAAGGAAGGGATATGTGGCAAAATTATGGTGATATAAGATACAGAAAAAACAATGAAAATGTATTCTTTCAAAAATAAAAAGTATGACATACTATTTTTAAAAAAACATGATATGGAAAAAAGATTAAGGAGTAAGGGGAGCCAAGATGGTGGAGTAAGCAGTAAGTCACTTTCGCTTTCCCTTATTGACCTTGAAAAACCCAGAGAATATTGTCCCAGGAAAAATTGTGAAACAGTAGAGCCAGCAGAAAGACAAGGTGCAACAGAATTTTAACTCAGAAGGCTTTAGGGATTAACCAGGAAAGGTCCCTCTCACTGTAGCTGAAGGGGACCAGTACGGGAAGGGAGGTGTCTCAGCAAGCCAGTAACCACGTCCCCAGCACCCAGCACAAGAAGCTTGGGATACTGCCTTCTGTGCACCCAAAGCAGAAATCAACTTTACAAGACAGAAAAAAAGGCAAACATGAGCAAAAAGCAACATAGAAAAACAATGATCCTAGAGAAGTATCTTGGTGACTGGGAAGATCAAAACACAAATTCAGGAGAGCACAACATTGTCAATATACCCACATCTGAAACCTCAGAGGGGAATATGAAGTGGTCTCAAGTTCACAAAACCTTCTTGGAAGAGCTCAAGAATTATTTTAAAAGTCATGTAAAAGAAGCAGAAGAGAAATTGAACGATTACTTTAAAAATACAGTTGACCAAATGGAAAAAGTACACTGAAGAAAACAACTCCTTAAAAAGTAGAATTGGCTAAGAAACCATGTAATCATCTCAATAGATGCCGAAAAAGCTTTTGATAAAATACAACACCCATTCCTATTAAAAATACTGGAAAGCATAGGTATAAATGGAGTCTTCCTTAAAATAATAAATAGCATCTATCTAAGACCTTCAGCAAGCATAATATGTAATGGGGACAAACTAGAAGCATTACCAATAAGATCGGGCATGAAACAAGGATGTCCATCATCACCAGTGTTATTCAGTATGGTACTGGAAACCTTAGCTTTAGCAATAAGAGAAGAAAAAGAAATTGAAGGTGTTAGAATAGGCAAAGAAGAAACAAAGCTATCACTCTTTGCAGATGACATGATGATATACTTAGAGAATCCTAGAGAATCAAGTAAAAAACTGCTTAAAATGATAAACAACTTTAGCAAAGTTGCAGGGTATAATCAATATATTAAATATATTTTATTATATACACATAATATATAATATATAATATAATATTTTATATAATTTATAATGTCTATTAAATATAATAAATAAACCCACATAAATCATTGGCATTTCTATATATTACCAACAAAGTCCAACAGCAAGAGACAGAAAAAGAAATTCCACTTAAATTTATTGTAGACATTATAAAATATTTGGGAATCTACCTCCCGAAACAAACCCAGGAACTCTATGAACACAATTACAAAACACTTTTCACACAAATAAAGTCAGATCTAAATAATTGGAAAAACATCAGTTGCTCATGGGTAGGCCGAGCTAGTATAACAAAAATGACAATTCTACCTAAGCTAATTTACTTATTCAGTGCCATACCAATCAAACTACCAAAAAATTATTTTATAGAGTTAGAAAAAATAATACCAAGATTCTTTTGAAAGAACAAAAGGTGCAGAATATCAAGGCAGCCAGTGAAAAGAAATACAGGGGAAGGTGGCCTAGCAATTCCAGATCTTAAATTGTATTATAAAGCAGCAATTATCAAAACTGCTTGGTACTGGCTAAGAAATACAGAGGTGGATCAGTGGAATAAGTTAAATATGCAAGACAGAAGTCAATGACTATAGTAATCTATTATTTGATAAACCCAAAGACCCCAGCTTCTGGGATAAGAACCCACTCTTTGAAAAAAACTGCTGGGAAAACTGGAAGAGTATGTCAGAAACTAGGCATAGACCAAAATTTCACACCATATACCAAAATAAAGTCAAAATGGGTTCATGATTTAGATATAAAGGCTGATAGTATAAGCAAACTGCGAGAGCAAGAAATAGTTGAGCTATCAGATCTATGGAGAACAGAAGAATTCATGACCAAACAGGAGAGAGAGAACATTATGAAAAGCAAAATGGATAATTTTGATTAGATTAAGGTGAAAAGTTTTCTCAGAAACAAAACCAGTGCAATTAAAATTAGAAGGAAGGTAGAAAATTGGGAAAGAATTTTTACAACTAGTCTGTCTGATAAAGGCGTCATTTCTAAAATATATAGAGAATTAAGTCAAATTTATAAGAATACAAGTCATTCCCCAATTGATAAGTGGTCAAAGGATATGACCAGACAGTTCTGAGATGAAGAAATTAAAGCCATTTGTAGTCATATAAAAAAGTGCTCTAAAGTATTGGTTAGAGAAATGCAAATCAAAACAACTCTGAGGTACCACATCACACGTATCAGAGTGGCCAACATGACAAAACAGGAAAATGATAAATGTTGGAGAAGATGTAGGAAAATTGGAACACTAATGCATTGTTGGTGGAGTTGTGAAATGATTCAACCATTTTGGAGAACAATTTGGAACTATGCCCAAAGGGTATAAAGGTGTGCATACCTTTTGACCCAGTAATAGCAGTCCTAGGGCTATATCCCAAAGAGATCACACAAATGGGAAAAGGACCCACATGTACAAAAATATTCATAGCAGCTCTTTTTGTGGTGGCAAAGAATTGGAAATTGAGAGGATGCCCATCAATTGGGGAATGGCTGAGCAAGTTGTGGTATATGAATGTAATGGAATACTGTTGTGCTATAAGAAAGGATAAACAGGCTGATTTCAGAAAAACCTGGAAAGACTTGTATGGTCTGATGCTGAGTGAAATGAGCAGAACCAAGAGTACGTTGTACACAGTAACAGCCACGTTGTGCTATGGCTAATATTGATAAACTTAGCCCTTCCCAGCAATACAAGGATCTAAGACATCTCCAGAGGCCTCGTGATGGAAAACACTATTCACATCCAAAGAAAGAACTATGAAACTTAAATTGCTATTTTTTTTCTTTTCTGTTGAGTTTTGTTTCCTCTTTCTGATGGTTCTTCCTATTGGTTTTAATTTTTGCTTACAACACTACTAATGTGAAAATATGTTTAATAGGCATGTAAATGTATAGCCTATATCAGATTGTGTGCCGTCTCGGGGAGGGTGGTGGGTAGGAAGGGGGAGAAAAATTTTAAACTCAAAAGCATGTGGAAGTGATTATTGATAAATCAAAATAAATTAATAAATTCGTTTTTTGAAAAAGTAGAATTGGCTAAATGGAAAAGGAGGCACAAAACCTCACTGAAGAGAAGAACTCCCTAAAAAGTAAAATGGGACAAATGGAAAAGGAAGTACAAAAGCTAACTGAAGAAAACGATTCATTAAAAATTGGAATTGGGGGCAATGGGAAGCTAACGACGCCATGAGACATCAAGAATCAGTCAAAGAAAGTCAAAGGAATGAAAATATGGAAGAAAATGTAAAATACCTCATTGGAAAAACCAACTGACCTGGAAAAAGGATCCAGGAGAGATAACTTCAGAATTCTTGGTATACCTGAAAGCCATGATGAAAAGACGATCCTGGACAGCATCTTTCAAGAGATCATCAAGGAAAATTGTCTTAAAGACCTAGAACCAGCGGGTAAAACAGTCGTGAAAAGAATCCAAGGATCACCTCCTGAAAGAGATGCCAAATTGAAAATGCGAAGGAATTTTGTAGCCAAATCCCTGAATTATCAGGTTAAGGAGAAAATCCTGCAAGCAGCCAGAAAGAAACAATCCAAATATTGTGAAACCACGGTAAGGATTACACAGGACCTTACAGCTTCTACATTAAAAGATCTGAGGACTTGGATTGTGATATTCTGTAAGGCAAAGGAGCTTGGATTACAACTAAGAATCAACTACTCAGCGAAATTAAGTCATTTACCTTTTCTTTGAGGAAATTGAAAAGCAAAATTCTGATGTCCCCTGGAGAAAACCTGGTTTGGTGGCAAAAGTTGCTCTAGGAGGAAGTATTGTGTTCTCTAAAGAACTGTGTCTGCTCTGGAGTCAGAGAACCTGGGTTCCAATGCTACCTCTGATGCTTAGTACCTGTGTGACCCAGAGCAACAGCTTAACCTTGTTGGGCCTCACTTTCTCCTCACCTGGCTAGGAGATCAGTGAGGTCACCAGAGTGCCTAGGATTTGTTCCCTTCTCTGATGCAAGTCGCTTAGCAACAGGTGCTTACCTTACATGTCTTCTCATGCATAGCATTCTGCAGCCAGCATCTGTATTTCTCTTTCTCCTGGTTCTGGTTCTTCCTGTCCCTGTCTCTGCATTTCTATGTCTGTCTTTGTCCTGTTCTCTCTCACGATATATATACTCAGTGTGTGTGTGTGTGTGTGTGTGTGTGTGTGTGTGTGTGTGTGTGTGTGTATGCCTGTGTGTACATAAGTGTGTATTTGGGGGTATCAAACAATCATTTATTATGTGCCTGCTGCATGTGTGCCAGGCACTGTGATGAAGTAGTATATTCTTTGTACTTTGCATTTTTGACTAGGTAAAAATAAAAGCTATCCTCTATTTGTTATAATATTAACCTGATGGCTCATATGCCAGCTTAAGGTCCTTTACACTTTACTTGTGGAGAATCAAGTCAAGTCTTTCCAGGTTTTTCTGAAGTCTGCCTGTTCATCATTTCTTACAGTACAATAGCATTGCATTATATTCATATATCACATTCACAGTTATGATTACTATGTGTGTCTTTCTCTCCATCCTTTCCGCTCCCTGTTTATGCTTTTCTGTCTCCTTTCTCCTTTCCTCTCCTCATTAATGTTTTGCTTTTGACCACTGCCTCCCTCAGTCCCACCTCCCTTATGTTACCTCCCTTCCTTTTCTTCCCCTTTAACCCTTTATCCTTACTACTTCTTCCCTCCCTTCTATTTTTCCCTCCCTTTTCTTTCCCTTTTTCCCTCCTACTGAGTATAGGGCATGTTAGATTTCTATACTTGATTTTGTTATTCCCTCCTTGAGCCAAATCTGATGAGAGTAAAGTTCAAACAATGCTCACCTCCTTCCCCTCTTTCCCTCTGCTATAATAGGTTTTTGTGCCTTTTCCTGTGATGTAATTTACCCTTGTCTGCTTCCTCCTTTCCTTTTCTCTCAGTACATTTTCTTAGTTTGATCAGATTAATCCACTTACTTGGATCCATTTAACCCACTTGATTAGATTTTTTTCATCATTATATCAAAGTCAATTTATACCCACCCCTTTAACATGGTGTAATAACAATCTAGTTCTCAAGAGTTACAAGTGTCATCCTCCCTTGTAGGGATGCAAACAGTTTGTCCTTATTAATAGCATGTTGTTTCTTTCTGTCCCTTTTACTTTTTTATGTCTCTCTTGAGTCTTGTATTTGAAGATCAAATTTTCTGTTGAGCTCTGGTCTTTATATCAGGAAGATATGGAAGCCCCCTATTTTGTTAAATATCCCATCTCCTCCCCTGAAAAATTGTGCTCGTTTTCACTGGGTAGTTGATCCTTGGTTGTAATCCAAGCTCCTTTGCCTTGCAGAATATCATATTACATGATGTGTCACTTTCAAGGGGGCCACATGGACAAGTAGAAGTCTGAATAGAGACCTGACACTGAATTGTAGATCTCCCTGAGTGTGATATCCATAACAGACACTACCTCTACTCTGGGAGTGTGGCAGCTCCTAGGCTTTTCAGAGAGGAGAAGAGGTTCTGATTAAGTTTGTTTTTCAAATCTCATATTCTTGTCATTGCTATGGAGGCTGCCACTGATTCCTCTAAGACCACCATTCAGGAGTTAGACACCCAGGAAGATCACCAATCAGATGCTGAGGTCCAACTGAGATCTGCAGGTAGAGGCTAAGGCCCCATTAGCATCACCAACTGTCTGTAAAAAGGATGAGAATAGCATGAAGAAAGTGGAAGAGAGAATCAAAATTAAGTGTAAGAGAGAATCAATGGGACCAGCACCTCTTGAAAGGGATCCTGGGAAAGAGATGAGACAAATCCCCTTAGGCACTGGCATTAGGGCCTCACCCTCTCTTGAAGAAGAGTCTGATCCTGAAAGCCTTCTTAAAGAAAGTGCCCTGGGGGACAGAGCCAAGATGGCTGAGTGAAAGCAATGACTTGCTTGAGCTCTCCCCCAAACCCCTCCAAGTACCTATAAAAATGGCTCTAAGCAAATTCTAAAGTGGCAGAATCCACAAAAAGACCAAGTGAAATAAATTTCCAGCCCAAGACAACCTGGATGGTTGATTAGAAAGGTATATCGCACTGGACAGGGAGAGCAGCGCAGTTCAGCATGAATGCACAGGCTGTAGTGAACCTGGAGTAGACCTCAGAGGACTGAATCTCAGGCAGCTGTGGCGGTTTCCAGACCTCTCAACCCATGATGTCCCAAAGAGAACTTAGAAGGTCAGTGGGAAAAGTCTGTTTTTGCAGTGCTGAGAGGGAAACACGGTGGTCTCAGCCCCACTACCCTAGTGTGGCGCACGGTAGGGGCTGCCTCCTGAGCTTCTGGCCCACCGACTGAGGGGCAATCAAGTGGCTGATCAGAGGGGGATTGCACAGATCTCTCTGCTGGTGCAGGATTCTCTTGCTTTGCCTGTGCTTGGATCTGGGTAACAGTCTGGGTGGCGGTCCTGGGGCGAGGAGCACTGACATGGTAGACCTGGTAGTGGCTGTGCGAAGCAAATCCTCCTCACAGTTCCAAGGCAGAAAACAGTGCTTGTGGTCACTTATAGAGCAGAGCACAGGCCAGGAAAGGAGTAAAAACCTTGCCCTTGATCAGAGCCCCTTGGAAGAACTGAAAATTTACAGATCCCTAGAAGTATCTCTGAAAACAGCTGCACAAAACCCCTGAAGCTTGGGACAGTACCTTCTCCACACTGGAAACAGACTCCTACCTTAACAAAGACTTTATAACTTAGGTATTTGTCAGGATCATGAGCAAGCAACACAAAAAGAGTCAGACTATATTATCTTACTTTCGTGACAAAGAAAATCAAAACACACAAACAGAAAAGATCACAAATCCAAAGCCCCCACATACAAAGCCTCCAAGAAAAATATGACTTGGTTCCAGGCCATGGAAGAGCTCAAAAAGGATTTTGAGAACCAACTAAGAGAAGTAGAGGAAAAAGTGAGAGTGATGCTAAAGGAGACCCAAAAAAATACTGAAGAAAATAACGCATTAAAAAATACCCTAATCCAAATAGCAAAAGAGGTCCAAAAATCAATGAGGAGAAGAATGCCCTAAAAAGAAAAATTGGCCAAATGGAAAAGGAAGTCCAAAAGCTCACTGAAGAAAATACTGCCTTAAAAATTAGAATGCAGTAATTGGAAGCTAGTGACTTTATGAGAAATCAAGACACTGTAAAACAAATCCAAAAGAATGAAAAATTAGAAAACAATGTGAACTATCTCATTGGAAAAGCAACTGACCTGGAAAATAGATCTAGGAGAGAGAATTTAAAAATTATTGGAGTATCTGAAAGCCATGATCAAAAAAAGGAGCCTAGACATCATCTTTCAAGAAATTATCAAGGAAAACTGCCCTGATACTTTAGAACTAGAGGGCAAAATAGAAATGGAAAGAATCCACCAATCACCTCCTGAAAGAGATCCCCAAAGGAAAACTCCTAGGAATATTGTAGCCAAATTCCAGAATTCCCATGTGAAGGAGAAAATATTGCAAGCATCCAGAAAGAAACAATTCAAGTATTGTGGAAGCACAATAAGGATAACACAAGATTTAGCAGCTTCCACATTAAGGGACCAGAGGCTATGGAATATAACATTCCAGAAGGCAAAGGAGATAGGATTACAACCAAGAATCACCTACCCAGAAAAACTGAGTATAATCCTTCAGGGGGAAAAAATGGTCATTCAATGAAATAGAGGACTTTCAAGCATTCTTGATGAAAAGATGAGAACTGAATAGAAAATTTGACTTTCAAATACAAAATTCAAGTGGAACATGAAGAGATAAACAGGAAAGAGAAATCATGGGACTTATTAAGGTTGAACTCTTTACATTCCTACATGGAAAGATGATATTTATAACTCATGAGAGCTTTGTCAGTATTAGGGTAGTTGGAGGGAAAAAATTATATGTATGTATATACATAGATATAGAGATAGAGATAGATAGATAGATAGATAGAGGGCACAGGGTGAGTTGAAAATGAAGGGGTCATATCTCGAAAATAAAAATAAGGGGTGAGAGAGGATTATACTGGGAGAAGCAGAAAAGGAGAGGTAGAACAGGGTAAATTATCTCACAAAAAACAGAAAAGAAATGGCTCTTACAGTGGAGGGGAAACAGGGGAAGGTGAGAGGGAATGAGTGAATCTTATTCTCATAGGATTTGGCTTAAGGAGGGAATAACATACATACTCAATTGAGTATGGAAAGCTGTGTTACCCTACAGAAAAATAAGGGGAGTAGGGGACAAGAGAGCAGGGGAATGATAGAGAGGAAGGCAGATTGGGAAAGGGGTAATCAGAAGCAAACACTTCTAAGGAGGGACAGGTTCAAAAGAAAGACTACAACAAATGGTGGGGGTGGGATACGATTAAGGGAAATAGAGTTAGTTTTTCACAACATGACTACTATGGAAGTGTTTTGCATAACTGCACATGTATAACCTATATTGAGTTGCTTGCCTTTTCAATGTGGATGGGAAGGGAGGGAGGAAGGGAGAAAATTGGTAAACCAAAGTTTTAAAAACACATATTTTAAAAAAAAATATTTTCAGATGCAACTGGGAAATAAGAAATACAGGAAATTGGGTACAGAAATCTATCCTGCCCTACAGGAAAGCAGAAGGGGAAGGAGATAAGAGAAGGGGGGAGAGAAAGAAGGGAGGGCAGATTAGAGGAAGAGATACTCAGAATGCATGCCATCTTGGGGTGGGAGGAGGGGTGATATGGGGTGAAAATTTAGAACAGAAAATCTTGTGGAAGTAAATGTTGAAAACTAAAAATAAATTTAAAGAAAAAAAAGAAAAAAAAAGAAAGAGCCCCAGACTAGGCAGTAGGACCTGGGGTTGTAACTCTGATCTCCTGAAAAACTTAATTCTTGTCTTTGCTTTTGTCTTTATCTTTTCCTTTCCTGTCTTCATCTTAAAAATGGGCCATTTGTTCTCAATTATCTCTAACATCCCTTCCAGCTCTACCATGCTATGTTCCAAGGTCCCTTCAAGATGTAACATTCTATGTCCTATGTGCTCACTGCCTCTGCAGGTGTGACTCTGCTTGAGGGGCTCTTCCATCTCTAATATTGTGGAGGCTCTTTTCAACTCAACATTCCCTGTTCTCTGGTTAGAAAAAAAGAAGTCACAGTGTGAACTCTCTTTGAGAAACTCATTCACTCCAATTCTTTGAGAATGCTAAAGACATCATTGTGCCATTTGAATAGAGGGCAATGCTTCTAATAGGGGCCTGGTGTAGTGATTAGAGAGTTGGATTTGAATTCAGGAAGACCTGAGTTCAAATCAATCCACACACAGGTCACAGCTGTGTGACCCTAGGAAGTCACTTAACCTCTCTGTGTCTCAGATTCTTATCTGCACAGTGAGATAGAAACTGGATTCACTGGTCTCTAAGGTACCTTCCAGCTCTAACATCTAAGATCCTTCCATCCTCTAATTATATAAGTTCACCTTCTCCACAAAGTCACCAACACACAAAGAGGTGGATGGGGATTACATTAATTTTACTGGGAAAGGAAGAAGGGTTCTATTGGACTCCAATTCATTAATATGGCCAAAAATATCCCAATCCAAATCTAGGATGATTCTGGAGTGCCCCAGTGTGTCTGGGGCAGGAGCAATCAATATTTATATGCTGGTTTACATATGCTAAATTTTGTAGTAAAAGAAGATTGTGTGAAGGAGCCTACCCAGCAAGCCTGACCACAGAGCTTCTCCTGTGTGAACCAGGGCTGGGCAGGCAGCATAAAGTCCAATTGGAGTCTCTCAGAGAGAGAAAGAGAAAACTGCCTGGGCTGATTTAGAGAATCAGCAGGTAGCTACCTTGGGGAAAGGCTTGAAATCTGGAGAGGAGGAGGGGTTGGGCAAGTTAATCCCTGTTTGTGGCAGCCCAGGCTGGTGGTACATTTGGGGAGGGGGAAAGGGCTGGGAGGGCAAAGAGGAGCTTCACCTAGCAGGGCTGCAGTCCTAGAATAATGGCATCTTCCAATCACAAACCCCTAGAGCTTCAGGGGACTGCAGAGGTCACCCCGGCTTGAGTGTCAGTCCCCTGTAGAGCATTTAGAACTTGTGAGCATCCAGCCAATGCTAGAGAACTCAGGCCTTTCCTCCTGAGATAGCCTCTTCCACTTTGGGGCAGCTGATGTCCCTCATGGAGGGACAGCAGTGATTTCAGCCTGATCCCCCTCCTTCCTCCCAACTGGAGAGAGTACTGTAACCCTCTCATTCCTCTCTCCCCTCTCCCCACCACAGAGGGCTACAAGTGTCATGTCTGGGTATCAGGGCATCCTGTCCACAGGGATTCATCCTGGGACCCAGTCCTGAAAGAGATATCAAAGGTGGGTCTGGAACCCCAGGGAGGTCAAGTGAATTGTCATGGTCACTCAGGTAACTAGAAGCTTAGGAAGTCAGAGCCACGATTCCAAACCAGGCCCTCTGACTCCAACCCCAGTGTTCTGTCCATTACATGGCAGCTGTGTATCCCTTCAGGGAGTGAAGAAAGAGGTAAACAGGCTTAAATAATGTTCAGTTGTAGAGGATCTATCTACATGGGTAAGCCTGGCTAAGAACTGCACTGGGGAGGAAGAAGTTGGGGTGCTGGAGGGAAGGCCTCCTCTCCATGAGATCAGATCTAACCTTGGTTCCCTCCAGGACCAAGGCTCAGAGGTCAATCAGACCAAGTAGGGAGGCTGCAGGAAGAGTGGTTCAGATGATGACTGGGGTTAATGGGACTGGTCCCAGGTACCTGCAAGCTGAAGCCTTCCTTAATGACCAAGGCAGTGACCTCCAGAGAGCCCTGTAGAGAGGAGGGAAGTAGAATTGGAAGTTCATAGATTTAAAGTGGAGGAGGCCCTTGGAATATCATCTTACCTCCAGAAAGAAGGAGCAGCTTTTCAAGGGGATTCACAGAATATATAGCAAATAATGATATCATCCATCAGTGAAGTTAAAAGTGTTGGTCTACCTTTGGAAAAGGAAAATTGATCTTTTTAATTTTAGTTATACTGAGAATATGCAGTACAATATATTGCATTCCCATGTTTCAACATGGGAAGGTTTACTGAAAATCCAAGGGGGTAAAGTGCTCGAAAAGCTAAGGAATCCCTGCTTTGAACCAACCATATGAACCAATGCACAGAGGAGGAAGGACATGGAGCTCAGGCCTGACTCCAAACAGTTTCTGGTGCACTTCTATAGCCAAACACAAGGCAGTAGGCTCCCCAACTTTGGCGTTCTGTTCCCCTAGGGCACACAGTCAAGCTATGTCTGTAGCAGTACATAAACAAGGGAAGCAACACAATTTCTACTGAAGGTAAAACCAGATGGCAATCCCGAGAAATGTGAAATTCCTTAGAGAAGATCTAGTTTGGGCATATCTTCCCCTCTTTTTTCTTAACTATTACTTTAAAATGAAGTTATTATTTATTATCAACATATTTATATTTTGAGTTCCATATTCTTTCCTTCTAACCTCTCCTCTGACCACTGAGAGACAAGCAACATATCAATTATAAAATTGAAATCATGCCAAACTATTTCCATATTAGCCATGTGAAAAAGCAAGAAAAATAAAGTGAAAAATTACACTGCAGTTTGCATTTAGTGTTCACCAGTTCTCTCTCTGGAGGAGGATAACGTTTTTTCGTCATGTGTCCTTTGGAACTGTCTTGATCTTTGTATTGATCAAAGCAGCTAAGTCTTTCACAGATGATTACCATTGTAATATGGCTAATTCGCTCACAATGAGTACACAGTAGTACTCCATCATAATCACACACCACAACTTGTTCATCCATTCCCTCAGTTAAGGAGCATCTCCTCACTTTCCAATTCTTTGCCACCACAAAAAGAGTTGCTACAAATATTTTTGTACATATACGTCCTTTTCCTTTTCCTTTGAATTCTTTGGATACAGACCTTGTAGTGTTATTGCTGGGTCAAAGGATACTACACAGTTGTATAGCCCCCCTGGCCATAGTTCCAAATTGCTCTAAAGAATAGTGAAACTAGCAGATGACTCTCCAACAATTCATTAGTGTGCTTATTTTCTTTCATCCCCTCCCGCATGTGTCATTTCTGATAGATGTGAGGTGCTACCTGAGAGTTGTTTTCATTTGCATTTCTCTAAAAATGAATTACTTAGAAAATTCTTTCATAAAATTATAGATAGCTTTGATTTCTTCTTCTGAAAGCTCCCTCTTCATATCCCTAGACTACTGATCAGTTGGAGAACGTCTTTTATTTTCTTCCATCCTATCCCATCCCCCATTTATTCTATTCTCCCCATTGACTCTGTCCTCCTCAAAAGTGTTTGCTTCTGATTACCTCTTCCCCCAGACTGCCCTCCTTTCTATTAGGGACCTGCTTATCCCTTTCCCTCTTACTTTCCTTTACAAGATAGATTTCCATACCAATTGAGTGTGTATGTTATTCCCTCCTTAAGCTCAATCCTATGTGAGTAAGGTTCACTCATTCCCTCTCACCTCCCCCCACTTCCCTCCACTGTAAAAGATTTTTCTTGCCTCTTTTATGTGAGATAATTTACCCTCTTTTATCTTGACCTTTCTCCTTCTTCCAGTACATTCCTCCCTCATTCCTTAATTTTATGTTTTGGATATCATCCCTTCATAGACAAGTCACCCTGTGCTTTGCGTCTCTCTCTCTCTATTCCCTCCAGCTACCCTAATAATGAGAGAGGCCTTATGGCTTTCAAATATCATTTTCCCATGTAGAAATGTCAACAGTTCAACTTTAATAACTCCCTTATGATTTCTCTTTCCTGTTTACCTTTTCATGTTTTTGAGTCTTGTTTTTAAAAGTCAGTTTTTCTATTTAGCTCTCATTTTTTTCCCCTGAAGAATAGATTAAATTCCTCTGTCACTGAATGTACCCCTCACTGATTATACTCATTTTTGCTGGGTTGGTGATTCTTGGTTTTAATCTCAGCTCCTTTGGCCTCTGAAATATTATATTCCAAGCCCTTTGATCCCTTAATGTAGAAGCTGCTAAATCTTGTGTTATCCTGATTGTGTTTCCACAATACTTGAATTTTTTTTTCTGGCTGCTTGCACTATTTTCTCCTTGACCTGGGAACTCTGGAATTAGGCTATAATATTCCTGGGAGTTTTCCTTTGGGGATCTCTTTCAGGAGGTGATCAGTAAATTCTTTCAATTTCTATTTTACCCTCTGCTTCTAGAATATCAGGGCTGTTTTCCTTGATAATTCCTTGAATGATGATGTCTAGGCTCTTTTTTAGATCATGCCTTTCAAGTAGTTCAATATATTTGAAATTATCTCTCCTGGATGTATTTTCCAGGTCAATTGTTATTCCAATGACATATTTAACACTGTCTTCTATTTTTTCTTATTTTGGTTTTGTTTTATAATTGCTTGAGTTCTCATAGCATCATTAGCTTCCATTTCCTCCATTCTAATTTTTAAGGAATTATTTTCTTCAGTGAGCTTTTGGACTTCATTTTCCATTTTACCATTTCTGCTTTTTAAGGCATTCCTCTCCTCATTGGCTTTTTGGACCTCTTTTGCCATTTAATGTAGTATATACATATATATGTTTTCTTCAGTATTTTGGGGGTCTTCTTTAGGAAGCTGTTGACTCATTTTTCATGGTTTTCTTGCATTACTCATTTATCTCCCAAATTTTCCTGTAATTCTCTTACTAGATTTTCAAACCTTTTTTGAGCTCTTCCATGACCTGAGACCAATTCATATTTTTGTTGGACGCTTTGAATGTAGGAGCTTTCACTTTGTTGTCTTCTTCTGGTTGTATGTTTTGATCTTCCTTGTTCCCAAAGTAAATTTCTATACTCTGAGGTTTTTTCCCAATGTTTATTCATCTTTCCAGACAATTATTTCACTTTTTAACTCTTTGTTAACGTAGGGCTCTGTTTCCAGTGTGGAGGGCATATTGTCCCAAACTTCAGGGGTTTTGTGCAGCTGTTTTCAGACATACTTCTAGGGACCCATAAGTTTTCAGTTCTTCTGAGGTGGTATGATCTAAGGAGAGGTGTTTACTCCTCTCCTGGCTTGTGCTCTGGTCTGTGAGTGACCACAAATACTCTTTTCTGCCCTGGAACTGTGAGGAGGGTTCTCTTCACTGCTGCCACAAGCTTTGCTATGCCAGTGCTCTTCTTGTCCCAGGAGTGGCAGCCAGATTGAAGTACAGGTAAAGACACAGAATCCTGCCTCATTGCCAATAAAGAGACTCCTGTAATTTCCTGATCAGTTGTTCTATCCTCTTACTGTCTGTTGGGTGAGAGCTCTGGAAGCAGCTGCCACAGCTGATGCCACTGCCACTGCCCTGGGGCTATGCTGGGGCAGGTCTGGACTGTGCTCCTCTCTCACCCAGGTCTGAGAGATCTTTTCTACTGAGTTTATAAATTGTCTTTGGAATTTGTGGGTTGAGAAGTCTGGAAAGTGCCACAGCTGCCTGGGCCTTAAATTTGAAATCTTGGCAATTAGTGGCTAGAGGAATTAAACTAACAGGAGAAAGTGAGAGAAGTGTTGGATAAGGTAACAAGAAAGGTCCAGTTTTGAAAGGTTTTGGTCAAATGAAAGAAGAGATGACAGTTTAAACAACTAAGCGTGAGAGAAAAATGAGTAGAGAGTTAAGGAAAGTTGGAGTCTGTACTGACAGAGTATTAATGCAGAGCTTAAAAGAAAAGGAGTTGAAGTTTTGAAAAAGGAAATTTGAGGAATAGTTTTAATCACATTAAGAAAAAAAATATTTTAAAGGAGGTGTTTCAAGAATTTATTAAGAAAATGCCTTAAGGTACACTGGTTGGGAGTAAGTAAGAAATAAAAAGGAATTTATTTGGTTCTTTGGTTTATCTAAAGGAACAAAAGAGCAGTTATTGGGGTTGGGAGCATCATTTTTATGTAAGCCAACTGAAAACATTGGACCCTTGTGAAACCTGAGATTTAGTAATCACCACTAGTAATTACAAACCAATAGCCTTGGCAATTTTATAATTGTAATATATTAGAGAATTTGATCAGTCTTTGTATGTACATGAAGATGATAATAGTAATAATAATAACAACAACAACAATGACAATGATAGTAACAGCACCTACCTCCCAGGTTTGTTTGAGGAATTAAATGATTCTGAAGTGCTTAGAATGAGCAACATATAAATGTCAACTATTATTATTAGGTTTTGGACTAAATAACATATGAAAGATAATAACAAGGGTGACATTCTAAGACAGATAAATTTCATAAGTTTTCTAAGAAAGATAAGTTTTATAATTATAAGGATAATTTAATCTAATTTAATAAATGAAATTTGACTGGAGAAAATCTTGAGAAATTTAGCATCATGTTACAAAAAATAAACAAATATATTCTTTAGACTTCTAGATTTTCTTGTTTTGCAGAATTTGGAAGAATATGAGACATTTGATTGGAGATGTGAATTTTTTCAATTAGGAAAATATCTATTTATAAACATACTGTTATATGAACATTTTCTAAAATATTGTGAAATGCTGTTAGGCTACTTCCCTATTGAAATATTCAAATTGATGTGATAACAGCTTTTGGGGTGAGGGGAAGAAAAATATTGTAATAATATATTGCTATTGCCTTAAATTCTTATGATTTAATAAGAGGTTTGAGGAATGCCTAGAGTAGTGATCTAAATTTGTAACCATGCTTAAGTAATGTCACATTGAAATGGACTAAATTGATGTCATTTGGGTAAAGCAAGGTTAGCATCTTGTGCAATGGACTGTGAAAAGATAGCAAGATTGTTTGAAAAAGACCTATCAAATATTCAGTGGGATATGTATTCTTCTAAACTAGTCTCATCAAGGGAAACACTTCAGTCTTACCATATAAAACTGCCCTATTAGTGTAAATTATCAAGTGATTCAAGTAATTGAGAAATCAAAAACCAACCATCCTAAAGTACTACAGAAAGTAAGCCTCTGAAATCCTTTAAAGTAATCTTTAAGAATGAGAATAGGGTTTGGCATGTGGTAGGCATTATTTAAATGAACCTCCATCACCTCTTTAATCAACTCTAATTATTCTGTACTAGATAATTTTATGCTTGGTTTTAGATGTCATTAGATGTGATTAGTAAGATACCAAAGGAGATAAGATAGATGGATTTTCCTGTAAAATAATTTAAAAATGCATCTTACTGAATTATTACCATCTGACAGTGTGATAAATACTTGATGTTGGGTATGCAGTCTTTTCTCCTGTATTATAAAAATTGAAAAAAAATAGTCAAGACAGATTTCTTCCCCGTTTGATCAGAATAACATGGGACCATAAATGTATCTGTTATAGAATGTGAAAAATATGTTTGAAAATTGTTAATATATAATGAGGTATTTTTGTTTGAAATTAAGAAAATGATAAATGACAGTGTTAGGAGTAAAGAATAGCAAAATGCCTCTAAGAAATCTTTGTCTTTGAGGGGCTTTTGGACTTTTTACCTGACCTGTTATAACATAACACCTTACCAGCCCTGCTGATAGCATATTGTCAAACTCTGAAATACTGCAGTTTAAGAAACTAGAACCTCTCCCAGACAAAGTAGGAAATTTATGAATTCAACTTTAAATTAGAAGTGTTTCATCTGAAATCATTTAGATAATGATAAAATTGTCATCTGTTAATACTCAGCATGTAAAACTTACATTTCTGAGCCAACTATTCACTATGTGTAATCTAATATTCACTATATTCATGTAAAACTCCAGAATGTAGTATTTGTGCTGCTTGTCCAAGTTAACCAACATTCAACCAGCTTGTGTCTCCATCATTTCCTGTGGTAGTTGCTCCCTTTGACTTACTCAGTGGACTAAAGCTTCTTCTAGAACTTAAAATTCCTCTTGGCAGGCTGTATTCTGAAGCCCACCTGGAATGGCCAGATGCACTTTCCTTTCCTTTCTCCTATCTACAGAGCAGACCACAGGGAGAATTTTAAAACCTATCATGTATTTGTTCAGACATTCTTCAGGACACATGTACATGTGGTGAATTTCACCTCCAACAACTCTACTGAATATATGAAAACTTAATCTGTTAATGAATACTGTATGAATTTGAACCAACACTGTTAAACATGAACAGAATAAATATATCTTACCCTAACATATGACTAATGAAATTTTGCTGTTTGAGGCAGAAAATTTAGGATTACAATTTGACATACTTCTCAGTTTTGATTTCAGATTTTAGTGTCTGCCCTCTTCTAAGGGAAAATATCAATTGCTCATGGATATGCAGACCCAATATTAAAAACGACAACCCTACCTAAATTAATTTACTAATTCAGTGCCGTAGCAAACTATTAAAAATTATTTCATAACTAAAGAAAAAATCACAAAAAATTCATTTGAAAGAACAAAAGTTCAAATATATCAAAGAAATTAATGAAATAGGGACTCAGGCTTCTGGGAGCCAAGATGACAGTTTAAGAAGTAAGTCGCTCTCATGCTCCCTTGTTGCTGTCTGAATGTCCAAAAAATATTGCCTCAGGAAAAACCCTGAAACACCTGAGCCAGAAGAAAGATGGGGTGTGGTAGTCTTGTAGTTCAGCAAGCTTGGGTGATTAATGGGAGAAGCCCGTCTTGCTCTGGGGGAGGGGGAGCAGTACAGGATGGGAAATGTCCTAGTAAGCCAGTGGCAAGCCTGACCTCAGCATACCAGGGGAAGATCCTGAGCCCCAAGGTGGTGGAGCAGGCAAGCACCAACACCAGGACCCTGAAAGTGCCTCATAGAGGCGGGGGGAACCAGTAGACAGCAGAGTGGAAAACCACCACGTGCAAAGGTGTTCTTCAGCCACAAAATCTGGTGATTCAGTACAACTCTGGGAAGTACAACACCAGGAGGCAAAGCTGCAAGCTGACTCCTCCAGCAGCCAAACATTTGAGTGCAAAGCCCGGGTGAGCAGGACCCAAACATTCCAGGACAAGGGCTGGGTAACCATGAGCCAAACATTCAAGTGCAAGGCCCTGGTGACCAGGCATCCCCTGGGTCCAGATTCCCCACCCTGATCCTAGAGCTCCTGTGTTGCTGATTCTAGCCCAACACCAGGTAAGCTGCCAGAACCCTACAGCCTCCAACTGCCAGCACCTGAGGCCACAGCACACAAAGCCAGTGACCAGGTCCGGGCTCCCAGCACAAGAAGCTTTGGTCAGTGCCCCTTGCACTCCAGCAGGAGAGCTCAACTGTTTTTGAAACTCAGGAAATAGGCACACACAATGAGCAAAAAGCAGAAAGGGGCAATGACCACAGATTGTTATTATGGGGACAGGGAAGATCAAGGCAGAAATTCAGAAAAGGACAACCTTGTCAATATACCTACATCTGAATCCTCAAAGGGGAATATAAACTGATCTCAAGCACAGAGCTCCTTCGTGGAAGAGTTCAAGTAGGATTTTAAAAGTCAAATAAGAGAGGTAGATGAAAATTGGGAAAAGAAATGAGAAGTATACAAGAAAGTCAATAGCTTGGAAAAGGAAGGACAAAAATTGACTGTAGAAAACAAGTCCTTAAAGTACAATTGGCCAAATGGAAAAAAAGTGCACTGAAGAAAACAACTCCTTAAAAAGTAGAATTCACCAAATGGAAAAGGAGGCACAAAATCTCACCAAAGAGAAGACCTCCTTAAAAAACATAATATGCCAAATGGAAAAGGGGGTGCAAAATCTAAGAGAGGAAAACAACTCGTTAAAATTAAGTTTAGGCAAGTGGAAGCTAATGACTGTATGAGACATCAGGAATCCGTCAAACAGAAACAAAAGAATAAAAAAAATAGAAGAAAACATGAAATACTTCATTGCTAAAACAACTGACCTGGAAAGTAGATCCAGGACAGACAATTTAAAAAATTATTGGTCTACCTGAAAACCATAATGCAAAGAGAAAGAGCCTGGATAGCATCTTCAGGAAATCGTCAAGGAAAACTACCCTGAGGTCCTAGAACTACAGGTTAAAAGTCATTGAAAGAATCTTCCCATCACCTCCTGAAAAAGATCCCAAAGTGAAAACACCAAGGAATATTGTAGCCAAATTCCAAAATTATGAGTTAAATAGAAAATACTTCAAGCAGCCAGAAAGATACAATTTAAACATTATGGAATCACAGCCAGGATTACTCAGGACCTTGTGGCTTCGACATAAAAAGTTTGGAGGGCATGGAATATGATATTCCATAAGGCAAAGGAGCTTGGCTTAAATCAAGGATCTACTACCCAGTGAAACTGAACATAATCGTTCAGGGTAGGAGATGATATTCAGTGAAATAGGGGACTTCCAAACCTTCTGATGGAAAGACCAGAGCTCAACAGAAAATTTGATCTTCAAATACAAGACTCAAGAGAGGCATGAAAAGTAAACAGGAAAAAAATGTTATTAATAAGGGCAAACTGTTTACATTCCTATAAGAAGACAACATTTGTAACTCTTGGATCTGTATTGTTATTATGATATTTAAAAGGATTGTATGTAAGGGCAGCTAAGTGGCACAGTGGATAGAGCTCCTGCCTTGGAGTCAGGAGGAACTGAGTTCAAATTCAGCCTCAGACACTTGACACTTACTAGCTGTGTGATGCTGGGCAAGGCACTTAACCCTGACTGCCTCACCCAAAAACCAGCAGAAAAAGTGTTTTACATAGACAGAGTGTGTGGGTACAAGTTGACTTTGATGTGATGATAAAAAAATCTAATTAAGTTGTGAAAAGAAATTATTCTAAGAGAAGAAGAAAAGGAGGCATACAATGGTAAATTGCATCACATGAACAGGCACAAAATCCTTACAGTAGAGGGAAAGAAGGGAGGGAGATGAGAATTGTTTGAACTTTACTCTCATCAGATTTGGTTCAAAGAGGGAATAACATAATCAGGCATAGAAATCTAACTTGCCTTGTAGGAAGTAGGAGGGGAAAGGGAAAATAAAAGAGAGGGGTTGAATAGAAGTGAGGGAAGAAGTAGTAAGGGTAAAGTGGAAGAAAAGAGAGGGGGCTAATGCATGGGAAGCAGACGAGGAAGTCGGTAGTCAAAAGCAAAACACTAGTGAAGGAAAAGGAGGAAGGAGAGAGCCAAGAGGATATATTGGGCACAGTAACAGCAACACTGTAGGATGATAAGCTATGAATGATTTTGGTGTTCTCAGCAGCAAAACAGTCTAAGACAGTTGCAAAGGAATCACGAGGAAAAATGCTTGTTTACATCCAGAGAAAGAACTAACGGAGAATGAATGCATACCAAAGGGTGATACTTTTACTTTCTTTTTTTTTCCTTGTTTTTTTTTTTTGGTGTGTTTCTAGTAATAGAAGGGAGGGAAGACTAGGGGAGGGAATAATCAGAAGCAAACACTTTTGAGGAGGGACAGGTCAAAGAAGAGAATAGAATAAATGGGGATGCGATAGGTGGAAGAAAAAAACCATTCTCCAACTGATCAATAGTCTAGGGATATGAAGGGAGCTTTGAGAAGAAGAAATCAAAGCTATCTACAATTGTATGAAAGAGTGTATTCTAAATCACTAATTTTTAGAGAAATGCAAATGAAAACAACTCTCAGGTAGCACCTCACATCTATCAGAAATGACACATGCTGGCGGAATGAAAGAAAATAAGCACACTAATGAATTGTTGTGAAGTTGTCTACTGGTCCCACCATTCTTTATAGCAATTTGGAACTATGCCCAGAGGGCTATAAAAAAGTGTATATCCTTTGACGCAGAAATAACACTACAAGGTGTGTATCCAAAAAATTCAAAAGAAAAGGAAAAGGGATACATATGTACAAAAATGTTTATAGCAACTCTTTTTGTGGGCAAAGAATTGGAAACTGAGGAGATGCTCCTTAACTGGGGAATGGCTGAACAATTGTGGCATATGATTATGATGGAGTACTACTGTGCTGTAAGTGATAACCAGAGGGATGGCTCAAAAAACATGGCAATAGCGTATGAACAAAGCGAGGTGACAAGAAACAAGAGATCATTGTGTACAGAATAGCCATATTATAATGATGATCATCTGTGAAAGACTTAGCTGCTTTGATCAATACAAAGATCAAGATAGTTCCAAAGGACACATGACACAAAAAAGTGTCATCCTCCTTCAGACAGAGAAGCAGTGAACTCTAAATACAAATTGAAGTATGATTTTTCACTTTTTTTCTAGCTTCTTCATATGGCTAATATGGAAATAGGTTTTGCAGGATTTCACTTTTATGTTGATATATTGCTTGTTTCTCAGTGGTCAGAGGAGGGGTTAGAATATAGAACTCAAAATATAAAACAAATATAATATTATAATAAGGAATGACTTCATTTTTAAAGTAATAGTTAAAAAAAGGGGGAATAATGCCCAGACGAGATCTTCTCTAGAGATTTTGACATTTCTGGGGATTGACATGCAGTTTTACCCTCAGGAGAAATTGTGTGGCTTCCCTTGGTTATGTCCTGTTAGAGGCACAGCTTGACTGTGTGTGCTAGGAGAACAGAGGGCGAAGTTGGACAGCTACCAGCTTGTGTTTGGCTGTAGAAATGTACCAGAAACTGTTTGGAGTCAGACTGAGCTCCATGTCCTTCTCCTCAGTGCAGTGGTTCAGATGTTGGTTCAAATCAGGGATTCCTTAGCTTTTCAAGCCCTTTATCCTTGGTTTTCAGTAAACTTCCCATGTTCTTCTTTACTATGAAATGCAATACATTCTACTGCATATTCTCAGTATAACTAAAATAAAAAGATGAATTTTCCTTTTCCAAAGGTAGACCAACACTTTTCTAACTTCACTGTTGGAATGATGTCATTATTTGCTAATATTCTGTGAATTCCCTTGACAAGCTCCTCCTTCTCTCTGGATGTAAGATGATCTTCCAAGGGCCTCCTCACTTAAATCTATGAACTTCCAATTCTGCTTCCCTCTCTCCCCTACAGGGCTTTGCAAGGTAAATGCCTCATTCATTAAGGAAGGTTTGAGTCTACAGGTACCTGGGACCAGTCCATTAACCCAATCCCATTCTGAACCACTCTCCCTGCCTGCCTGATTGACCTCTGACCTAGTCCTGGAGAACCAAGGTTAGATCTGATCTCATGGAGAGGAGGGCCTTCCCTCCAGCACCCCAACTTCCTCCTCCCCAGTGCAGTTCTTGGCCAGGCTTTCCCATGTAGATAGATCCTCCGCAACTGAATGTTATTTAAACCTATTTACTTCTTTCTGAACTCCCTGAAGGGATAGACAGCTGCTGTGTAATGGAAAGCACACTGGGGTTGGAATCAGAGGGCCTGGTTTGGAATCCTGGCTCTGACTTTCTAAGTTCTAGTAACCTGGGTGACCATGACAATTCACTTGAGCTCTCTGGGCTTCCAGAACCACCGCTGACATCCCTTTCAGCACTGGGTCCCAGGATGGATCCCTATGGACAGGCTGCCCTGATACACAGACATGACACTTCCAGCCCTCTGTGGTGGGGAGAGGGGAGAGAGGATTGAGAGTGTTTGAAAACTCTCTCTAATTGGGAGGAGGGAGGGGGATCAGGCTGAAATCACTACTGTCCCTCCATGAGGCAGCTGCCCCAAAGTGGAAGAAGCTGCCTCAGGAGGAAAGGCCTGAGTTCTTTAGCAGTGGCTGGATGCCAATGAGTCCCGAATGTTGTACAGGGGATTGGCACTCAAGCCTGGGTGGCATCTGTAGTCCCCTCTACCTCTGGGATTTGTGATTGGAAGATGCCATGATCCTAGGACTGCAGCCCTGCTAGGTGAAGCTCCTCATTGCCCTCCCAGCCTTTCCCCCCTCCCCAAATGTTTCACCAGCCTGGACTGCCAATCACGGGGAATAACTTCCCCAGCCCCTCCTCCTCTCCAGATTTCAAGCCTTTCCCCAAGGCAGCTCCCTGCTGCTTCTCTCAATCAGTCCAGGCAGTTTTCTCTTTCTCTCATTGAGAGACTTTCAGTTGGACTTTATGCTCCTTGCCCAGCCCTGGTACACACAGGGGCAGCTTTGTGGTCAGGATTGCTGGGTAGGCTCCTTCACACAATCTTCTTTTAGAACAAAATTTAGCATATCTAAACCAGCATATAAATACTGATTGCTCCTGCCCCAGATAGAGTGGGGTACTCCAGAATCAACCTAGATTTAGATTGGGATAATTTTGGCCATATTAACGAATTCGGGGAAATTACAACCCTTTTTCCCTTCCCAGTAAAAATAACATAATCCCCATCCACCTCTTTTTGTGTTGGTGAATTTGTGGAGAGGGTGAACTTATATAATTAGGGGATGAAAGGATCTTAGATATTAGAGCTGGATGGGGCCTTAGAAACCAATGAATCCAGTTTCTATCTCACTTTGCAGATAAGGAATCTGAGACACAGAGAGATTAAGTGATTTCCCTAGGATCACACAGCTGTGACCTGTGTGTGGATAGATTTGAACTCAGGTCTTCCTGAATTCAAATCCAACAGCATAATCACTACACCAGGCCCCTATTAGAAGCATTGCCCTCTATTCAAATGGCGCAATGATGCCTTTAGCATTCTCAAAGAATTGGAGTGAATGAGTTTCTCAGAGCCCTGACAATACAGGTGTCTTAGGAAAAGAGAGTTCCACACTGTGACTTCTTTTTTTCTAACCAGAGAACAGGAAATGTGTAAGATGAAAAGAGACTTTAACAGAGAATGTCTAAGCATAGAGAAGTCTCCACAATGTCAGAGATGGAAGAGCTGCTCAAGCAGAGTCACACCTGCAGAGGCAGTGAGCACATGGGACATGGAATGTTAAATCTTGAAGGGACCTTGGAACATAGCATGGTAGAGCTGGAAAGGATGTTAGAGATAATTGAGAAGAAACGGCCCATTTTTCAGATGAAGACAAAAAAGATAAAGACAAAAGCAAAGACAGGAAATAACTTTTTGAGGCGATCAGAGTTACAGCCCCAGATCCCAATGACCAGTCTGGGGCTCTTTCTTTAAGAAGGCTTTTGGAGTCAGACATCATAGCCAGCTTGCTCTTCAAGAGGGGTTAAGGCACTAATCATATACAGGAGAAATTAGAAATAAACAAGAGAGCAAAGGCTTTTAGAGCTAAGGAGGTCCATCAAAGGCATCTTTGTGCAAGGTGGGATTGTACATGGGACCTAAATGAAGTCAGGGAAACCAGGAGGCAGAGGTGATGAGAGACAGCATTGCGTGGAAGTGAGATAACCCGTGAAAAAAGCCAATTGGGAGATGGAGTGTCTTGTGCAACAACCAGCAAAGTGGATGGTGTCACTAGATTAGAGACTATTTGGAGGGAGAGTGTAGGATGTAGGAAAAATGCAGTGATGGGGACAGGGTGTGATGGACCTTGAATGCCAAACAGAGGATTTTATATTTGATCCTTGAGGTGACAGGGAGCCAGTGGAATATCTTGAGCAGAGGGAGTTGATATGGTCAGAACTGTGTGTTAGGAAGATGACTTTGACAACAGAGTGGAGGATGGACTGCAGGAGGCAGAGACTTGTGGCCAGCAGAAAAAGCAGTATTCCAGGCATGAGGCAATGGATGAGGTGTGTCTGCCCTTAGAAGTCTCTAATATAATCATCTGCAATTTCTTCAGGTGTTTATAGGCAGGCCCTTGTGAAATGGATTAGACAGAGGTCAGGGATCAGAGTAATGGGTGAATCTTGCAAAAAGAGAGATTTACACTTAATATCAGAAACACCCACCCCAGACTGGTTAGAAGAAGCCCAAAGTGAATTAAAGCCTGGGCTGCCTCCTGTCCCTCCCTCAGCTTGCTTTCCTTCTTCAGCTAGTCTGGCTTGCCTGCCCTGCGAGTGGTAACTGCTTGGTAGGTTAGTGGAGTTTGCTGGTCTCTTCTCTGCAGGAGTTGCTTCCCCAACTGATGGCTGTGAGAGATGGGCTAGAAGCAGGCTGGCTGTTCTGGAGAATGCTGCCACTCCAAGGACTCGTGTGTGTTTTTGTGTGTACTGATGACAGTTGGTCAGCACTTGCTGCTGGTAGTGATGAGGAAAGTGGGCTCTGCCTTTCCCCATGATTTCTCCCCTCCATGATGTCTATGGGGACTGTAGATGATGAAGGTCTAGTATATTTGTGGAGCCTGTTCTTTCCAAGTCTCTGGGGTTCAGGACATGGATTTGTCTCCATCTTAGTTTCTGGGTCAATGTTGGACATGGTGGTGGTGATGCATTGACTTGTTGACAGATGTGGCCCCCATGTCTTCCTCAACAGCCTTTGAAAGGCAATTGCCCCCACTGTCCAAAAGAGTTTACGGACTTCCTCAAGCAATCACAGCATGCCCTGAATGACAATTACTAGGCACTCTTCCTACAATCTACAAAATATTCATGGAAGGGGCTGCTATGGCAACTCCATCTTCTCAATTTCTCATCCCATTTCCATTTTCATGATGTTTTTGACATCGTCTTCAGATTTTTTTCCAGAGAAAATTTGGTGGAGACTATTGATTCCTTAACAACCCCAAACAAATCATCTAGTCAAGAAGAGATCTGTACTGCCAGCCATGAATGAATGAATGAAATAGCATTTGTTAAGCACTTACTATGTGTAAAGAACTGTACTAAATGCTGTGGTAGATACCTCCAGTGCCAATTACCACTTCCGCTTTCCGAGCTCCAAAAATCCACATTTATGTTTTCGATATTATTATCCTAAGATTGTGTCTAATTGTTGGAAGCATGATTCAAAGGGAATGAATGGCAATAGGAAGGAGAAGAACAGAACATCTATATCTTGAACTTGCCCCAGGAGGGCTGTTCCCCCTGATCTCCATCCTTCCTCGTTCTAATCCCCACACCACTCTTCTGCACAATCTAACATCATGCTGAACATTCAGAAGGTTCTGAACAAATAATTTTTATTCTACTGCAATTTGACTTAAACTCTAATAAACAAGGAACTGCCTAACTCAGATTTTGTTGATCATCAACTCTGATCTTCCTCAAATTTTTTGAGCTTAGAGTGGTGTTCCCAATTCTCCCAACTCTTTGATGTATGTAATGGTTACTATGATTTTTATTCTGTTTGACTCTAAAAAACAAGAAAAGTATTGGCCCTACTGGCCCTACAATGTCAGTGAATCCACAAGTCTCTGAGTATCTTTCATGTGCCACACCATCAGAGTAGGCTTGAGCCCCAGCAATTTCTTAATTCAGAGCCAGTGTTGGGATGAAATGAGATAGTGGGACATCATTGGACAGGTAAGAGAAGCAGATTTACTTTGAGTTAGCACAGTATAGAAATTCAACAATGTAGTGACACAGCTTGTCTGGATACAGACCCTCTTGTCTCCATATAAGCACTTCTGGTTGTCAGAGTAGGGTATCGGGGAAGAGTGTGAGGACTTGAGTGGCTTTCAGAAATCCACCAAGTTGGAAAGATCCTGAATGCCCAATGGAAGGACTTTTTATGGCCTTAGGGGACCAAAAAATTTCATCAACTGAAACAGGCCAAACAGGTTTCTTTCAGTCAATAGACATTTTTTAAGCTGCTTATTGTGTGCCTGGTTCTGTGCTTTGCTGGAAATACGAAGACCTGTCAGACAGTCCTTGCTGTCTCATGGAGTTCACAGACTAATCGGGGAGTCAACAGTCAAACCCTTATAAAGAAACAATCCATGTCCAGGAAATACTGGAAGTAATCACCATGAGGAAGGTGCTAGAAATTTGCAGGAAACAGAAAAGTTTCCTGTAGATAGTGGGATTTTAGCTGAGACTTGAAGGAAGCCAGGGAAGTCAGAGATGATTAGCAACATTAGTGGGGAAGTTTCAGTTGAATCATGAGGGCAGAAGGCAGACTGTAGAGAGTTAAGAAGAGAGAGAACAGCAAATAGAGGTGACTATTATAAAGGGCCTTTTCAAGGAGTTTAGTAAGAAAAGGGAGATGATATATGGGATGATAATTAGAGGGGGTGAATGGATCAAAGGAGAGTTTTTTTAAGGATGGGAAAGACATAGACATATTGGTAGGCATGGGAAAACAGCCAGTACACAGGGAGATTTTGAAGTGAGGGAATGGGGATGATAAAAGGAGCAGCCTGGTAGAGGAAATGGGATTTTCAATGGGCTTCCTTTTCATCTGTGGCATAAAGGGATTGGACTAGGTGGACTCTGAGGCTGTTTTGGGATGGAGATTTAACTCTATGATGCTGTGGGAACAATTGGCACATTGAGGTAAGGACTGGGTGAAGAAGGAATCAAGGCAACAGATAGAGAACACACATAAGAGACATGGGGGAGAGGCTTTGTTCAGAATGGAGGCCATGGTCCAATGACAAGAGTAGTGGGATATGGAGGTAGAATAGCAAGATTGGAGTCCCAGCTCTACTCGTGCTACAAAGACTAGGTCTAGAGTATCCCTCACTGTCTATTTTTGTGTACTTCAAGTTAATTTTCTTTTATGTTTGGGCTTCTCTGATTTGATATTGGTAACGTCTTGGCCAAAATTGGCTAGTTATTAATATATGTTCTGCCTAGCTAAGAGGAACAATTTCTTGTACATATTTCCTCCAAGTTTTGTCCTTTTTAGTGGGCTACATTGGCAGTCTGCCTGGTGCATGGCTTCTGGGCTTGATTGCTTACCCATTTCCTTGCACTCACCTACTTGGTGACCCTCTGACATGGGTGCCTATCTCTCATCCAAGTAGAAGAGCATGGTCATTGGTCTCCCACCTTCTTGAAAGACAGGTGACCTGGGAAACAGACTTTGAGCTGATACGTCACCTCCAACCACCTACTGCCTGCATTTATTGAGAAGGGTGAGGTACATAAGGTCTCCATGCTCTAGGCAAGTTTTTGCAGGCAGAGAAGGTTTCAGTGGAAAGATTTTCCTCCTCTGAAAGTCTCTTACAGCCCTCAGAAGTCCAGTCCCTATCCCTGCAGCTGTCTGATCAGGATATCTTCTCCTCAACCTCTAGGGGCTGCTGGCTAGATGCCTGGGTCCCCTCAGGTGCTCTGGATCCCCTGGGTGATGCTCCTCATGGGTAGGGCATCATCCTGGAGCCTGGAGGATCTCTAACTTTCTTTCTCAACTCTCTTCATTGAAAGGGGGAATTGCCCAGCAGTAATTGCCTCCAGTTTCCTGCAGCCCAGATGTGGTCAGGGTCAGACATGCATAAATGATCTCGTGTGTCTGTGTCCCTCCCAGCCCCTGGAGTGATTTTGTCTCCTCCTGGCTGGAGAAAGGAGGCAGAGAACTGCCTCTGACATAGACCATCCCTTTCCTCTTCTGCTCTATTGGTTCTCAGGAATCCAAACCCCATTCAGGGGCTGGTGGTCTGCTGCTGCTGCAGCTACTGTGCTCTTCCCTTATGTGAAGCCCAGGACAGTTGGACCTCCACCATCTATACCCTTCTCTATGAGGAGAAGGGATGACCCTCGACAACCTCAAGCTGAATTAGCAGCTGTACTGTCCTCTAATCTCAACCCAGCATCCTGCCCTCTGGAACCTGGGGTCTGTCTCAGCCCCGGGCTCTCCTATTAATGGAAGATGCACTGTGACTCCCTCCCCTTGCCAGGCTGGGTGATGGGAATTGAAAGAAATGACTGAGAGGGATCCACACTTCTCTGGGTCTGATATCACAGAGCCTTCTCCCTTCTCTTCTCCCTCATCCCTGGGCTCTTTGTGGAGACTATCTATGGTTCTGCTGTGAAGTCTCCATGTCCACCTCTCCTACCCTTGACCAAGGTTAGTCCTCTTTGTCTCTGGGGTTTTGGGGGGAGGAGGAGGAGGAGGAAGAGCAGGAGCATATCACATGACAGATCTGAGAAATTCCTGCACTTTCCTGTGTATGAAGTAAGTCCCCCCTACACCCCTCCTACTACTTCCCCTCTTGCTACCCCTCCTGCCGCTCCAAATCTTCCCACCTCCTATATTCTTCTATGTGCCTTCAGTCTTCTCCTGAACATCCCCACTCCATAATGGCTTGTTTTAGTGCCAAGGGGCATGTGTGTGGGCATGGGTATGCAGTTTTGAGTGTATTTATACCTTTGTTTATGTGTGTGTTGTGTGAATAGGTAGGATTGTATATGTCTGGTGTGTGATTTGTAGTATAGTTTGAGATCTGTTACTGATACTCACTAACCCAAAACCCTTCCTTTCCTCCTTTCCCTCTCTATTATCACCCTTGAGATGTTTGTCTCATTACTTATCTAGCCTTCATCTCTCAATGGGCATTGCCTCAGGGAAACTGAGGCCTGGGAAAGACTTAAGCTTAAAAAAGCCAAGGTCTCTCACTGCACTGGGGCCACCTTCATTTGTCCTGATCTATATCTTTCCACTGGACCCAGGTGACTCCAGAGGAGAAAGCGAGGCTGGTGACTTTGCACGGCCCTCCATCACTTAAATCCAATTTACTTGTGAGTCATGGCATCACCATCCTGATGCCTTGGTCCTCTTCTGGAAAGAAGGATAGACAACAACAATATCCTTCAGATAGATGACTTCTTTTAAAAAAGTTCCATCGATTTTTTCGGTTTCTTATATCACCAGGGTATCCTCTGTATCTCTTATTCCCTTATCCTTGAGAACTATGCCATGTAACAAATAGGATGGGGTTTTTTTGTTTGTTTGTTTTAAGGAGGGAAAAAAGGGAGGAGAAGTGATTAATGCATTCGGCAAAATGTGTGACATCTGTGGACCCACCACTCCCATAATTTCTTCATTTCATTTTTTTATTATTTATTCATTTATTTGTATTTAGTTTTCAGCATTCACTTCAATAAGATTTTGTGTTTCAAGTTTTCTTCCTCTCCCTCACCTTCCCTCTACCCAAAACAGTGTGCAATCTGATATAGGTTCTACATATACATTTATTTTAAACACATTTTCACATTAGCCATGTTGTAAAGAATTACAACCAATGGGAGGAACCACACAAAAGAAGGAACAAAGCAAAAGAAACAGATAAACAAAGCCAGCAAATAGTATGCTTTGATTTACATTCAGACTCCATAGTTCTTTCTCTGGACGTGGATAGCATTTTCCATCATGAGTCTTTTGGAATTGTCTTAAATCCTTGCATTGCTGACAACAGCCAAGTCTATCAAAGTGAGTCATCCCACAATGTTGTTGTTATTGTGTACAATGTTCTCCCAGGTCTATGACAGCTGAGCTCAGCTTGGGGATGTTTCCCATTCCTGAAAACTGAGAAAGGATAGGAGGGATGGTGGGGGGTGGAGTATCCTGGACTCCACATAAGAGAACAGCCTAGTAGCTGCAGTGGCTGTAGACCAGCACTCTCTGAATGGGACTTGGATTCCTGACAGCCTCCAGAGGAGAGGAAATAAGGGGTTGTCTGGGGCAGAAGGAGGTCTCAGCCTCCTTTCTCCAGCCAGGAGGAGAAAAAATCAGGCCAGGGGCTGAGAGGGACACAGGGGCACCCAGGTATGGACACATGTCTGCCGCTGACCACACCTAGGCTGGAAGAAACTGGCAGCAATTAGTGTTGGACAATTCCCCTCTCAAATGAAGGACACTTGAGGCAGAAGGTTGAGGATCCTCCCAGGTTCCAGGATGCTGCCCTAACCCCGAGGAGCATCACCCAGAGGACCCAGAGGACCTGAGCAGGCCCAGGCATCTAGCCAGGACACCCTGGAGCTCAGAAGAAGGCATCTTGTTCAGAAAGCTGCAGGGATAGGGACTGGACACCTGAGGGCTGTAGAAGACTCCCAGAGAAGGAAAAGCTCTCCATTGACACATTCTCTGCCTACAATTTCTGCTCTCAAAAACTTCCCTAGAGCATGGTGACCTTAGGTCACTTAGATAACTCAGCCCCCTCAATAAATACAGAGGGTGGAGGGCTGAGAGTCAGCCCAAACACTGTCTGTCAGGTCACCTCTGCCCCAAGAGGCTGGGGAGACCAATGGCCATGCTCTTCTACTTAGATGAGAGATAACCACCCATGTCAGAGGATTACCAAGCAGGTGAGTTCTAGGAAATGGGCCAGCAACCAAGCCCAGAGGTCACTCACCAGGCAGAATGTTAATGTAGCCCACTGATAAGGGCAAATCCTGGAGAAAATATGCACAAGGATAAGCTCCTATTAGCTGCGAAGGCTATTTGTTAATATCCTTTTTTGGCCAAGACATGAACAAGTATCAGATCAGAGGAACCTAAGGACAGTGTAAAAGAAAAAGTAATCTTGAAGTACACAAAAATGAGATAGTGAGGGAGACTCTAGACCTAGTCTTCATAACACTAGTAGAGCTGGGACTCCAATCTGGCTCCTCTAACTCCATATCCCACTATTCTTATCATTGGACCATGGCTTCCATCCTGAGCAAAGCCTCTCTTTCAAGCCTCTGTGTCTGTTTGCTATCTGTTGCTTCAATTCCTTTTTCACCCAGTCCTTACCTCAAGCCACCAAATACGTCCACAAGATCATGGATTTAAATCTCCAGCTCAAATACATCAGTGTCTACCTAGTCTAATCCTCTCATGCTTCAGAGGAAAATGAAGCCCAGAGAAGTAAATCACACTTGCTCCAAATCACACTTAGGCTTAGAAATTGAGACTTGTAAGACACCTCAAAGTTCAACTAATCCAACCTTCTCATTTTACAGAGGAAAAAACTGAACCTCAGAGTGGTGATTGGAGGTGTCTGAGATCACACAGCTAGTAAGTGTTCACAGCTAGTAAGGGAGGATGGGAAGCCAGATTTTTCTGACTCAGATTTGAATGGTGTATCCCTGAGATTCTGCTGTCTCTTATACTCTTGATTTCACTAATGTAACTTCATCTCTCTAGATATTCTAAGACTAGGATGAGGGGTAAGTTTCTTTTTAAATGTCAAAAGAAAAGTCATTTCCAAAAACTATCCAGTTTCATCTGGTGAATTTTCAAGAGTCACTTATTGGCCTGAATTGCATTCTTTGGCAGGATTCTTCTTTACATCCTACTCTCTCTCTAATGTGAGAAACCCTTATCCCAGTTTGATATTTTGCCAAAATGACTTATCAAGGATTTACATAAAACTTAGGTTAGATGAGATATCAATGAATATAAAAAACAATCACTTCAGCACCAAAGACCTTGGAAAGCTCTGCCAAATATCCTCTCAGTAAACCACCTAATCTAGTAATACTAACATATGCATCATAGGAAGCCTATGGGAAATGGTAGCATAATCACAGGCAGTTAGGTAGCAGAAATGGATAGAACACTGGACCTGAAATCAAAAAGACTCATCTTCATGAGTTCAAATCTGGCCTCAGACAGTTATTAACTGGGTGATCCTTGCAAGTCACTTAACCCTGTTTGCCTCGATTCCTCATCTGTGAAATGAGCTAGAGAAAGACATGTCAAATCATTGCAGTATGTTTGCCAAGAAAACCCTCAATGGGGAGAGAAAGAGTAGGATACAACTGAAAAGTGACATAACCTAGCACAACGATACTGTGGTTCAACAAAAATTTTATGTGTACTATAGTCAGATGCACCCAGATTCACATTGAAGATCTGTCATCACTACAGACAAAAATCTATCCCATATCATCATCAAAGAAAAAAAGATAGATGCTCTACAAAAGCTGGGTCCAGGGGGATCACTTCCCAGAAAACCTCATTCTTCCTATAGCTACTTTGCTATGTTTTCAGAATAATGAAAGTCATGGCCTGATATGCCCTTTCATTTCTTTTTACCAATCTGAAAATCATTGACAGTGAATTGGTAAAGGGCTGGTGTCAAATTCACCACGGTATTTTGAAATTTTAATTCCAAATCCTGTGTGATAGGACTAATGGCTACTACTATTTCCCCACAACATGGGTTTGATCTATGCCTCTTGCTTCCCTACTAAAACAGTGATAAATTTTCCACAGAAGAGGATCAAACTACTCCTGGAGCCCCAAGGCAATCTTTTTATTCTTCTCTAATTAACTCACTATCCCCCTCACCTCAAATGCTGTTCAGAAAATTGTCATCCCTCCTGAAACCTTCCATGGCTCCTTACCACACCCACCCACCCTGTCAGCTGAGAACCTTACACCATATTTTACTGAAAACATTGAGGTCATTCCCCTGGAGTTATCTTTCTCCCTTCTTCTTCCTGTCACATCACTCAGATGCCTTCTGCCCCTGTTTCCTCCTCTATCTCTGTCTCACACATAAAGATGTTTCCTCCTTATCGAGCCAAACTCCTCTCTGCCTGCATAAGTGGTTCCCTTCTAGCCCAGTTCCTCCAGCAGACTGCTCCATTTGTCATCCCCATTCTCTCACTTCAATATCTCCCTCTGTACTGGCTGCTTCCTCTGCCTACAAACATGTCTGTGTGTCTCCCATTCTTAAAAAATCTCTCCCTGGATCCATCCATCCCTCTAATTATCATCCCATATATCACCTCCCTTTGTGCCTAAAATTCTTGAAAAGGCCATTTATGATAATCGCCTCTATTTGCTTTCCTCTCTCTTCTTAACTCTGTTCACTGGACCTTCTTCTCTCTTCATTCACTGAAATTTGCCTCACTAATGTTGCTAACATATCTAGATGCCAAATCTTATGTTCTTCCTTAATCCTCCCTTTCCTGATCACTGGTAGTCCTTAACTTTTGTTCACCTTTCTCTTGATCCTTTTGTCCTTATAAGTTTTTGTGACATTATTTTCTCCAGGATCTTCTTTTATTGCTCAAGAAACAGTAAGTATCTATTACGTTCCAGGGACTGTACACAGCATGGAAATACAAAGAAAGGTGAAAGACAGTACCTGTCCCTGAACACTTCACATGGCCACTCCTTCTCAGTATCCTTAGCTGATCTTTATCAGTCATGCCTGGTAAGCATGAGTGTCCCACAGGGCTCTATCCTGGGCTATCTTGCCTTCTGTCTCAACATTATTTCACTTGGTGCTGTCAACAGTTCCCAGGACTCAATTTTGATCTCTATGCAGATGATTCTCACATCTACTTCTCCAATCTGAACCTCTCTGCCGACTTCCACTATTGCATCTTCAGTTTGCCACTGAACACATCCAACAGGATATCCTGGATATCTTAAATTCGACTTGATTGAAATTGAACTCTTTCTATTTCCTACCTCAGCACTCCTTCCTTTCAAAATTCTTTATTACTGTGAAGGTATGACCACCCTCCCAGGCATCCAGGCCCATGACCCTTAGTCATCTTTCACTCTTGACCTTCTCACAAGCCCTCAAATCAACATGTTGCCAAGTATGGTTATTGGTATGCAGTAAGAACTTAAACAGTGCTTTTCATTCATTCATTCGTTTGTTCATTCATTCACTTTTCAACATAACTAGTTGTGTTTGAGCCTATGTGAGCCTATGTGCTTGTAGGAAAGCTGATACTGCTGTGGTGGTGGGAATCGGATTGTCAAATGCTGGAGTTGCCATATTATCTAGAAGGATGAGTTTGGATGGAAAGAATAGGTCAGGGACATGAAAAGTCTTTGAGGGTATCTGAGGGAGCCACTGACCAAGGGAGAATTCTCTTATGTCCTACTTTGGTGACAGGGAAAACCATCAGAGAGTCAAGTTTCCAGAAGATGCAGGGACAGAGTCCTCAGCTGCATGGCAGATCAAGAGAGTGAGGTATCTAGAGAGCACAGGTTGGGAGTGACTGAGATAACCTGTGTAGCTCTTCCTTTGTGAGTGTGTGTGTGTGTGTGTGTGTGTGTGTGTGTGTGTGTGTGTGAAGGTGTGTGTGAGAATGGGTGGCTTTGTGCTAGAGAGAGGAGCAGGAAGGGGAGCCCACTTCTGCTGAAACAGTTCTCTCCTTTCTCTCTCCTCATACCACACTTTCATCCCTCTGCCTCAGAACCTCAAAGTACTCCCTCTGATCTTAGTGGAGACCCTAGACACTGGCTACTGCCATGTGTATCATCTACCTTCAAGGTCTTTACCAGTGAGTGAGTGAGGGGGAGGGCATGAGCTACTTCTTGGCTCTTTCCCCCTTCTGTTAGGGAGAAAACATCCCTAAGGAGAGTCATGAGGAAGGAGGGGTGGTGCTACTCTCCTTTGATGGCTTCAGAAGGGGACAGCAGAGGAAAAGGAAGCAGTGTCTCTAGCCCCCGTGGGAAGGTTGGAACTCTAACCGTTTCCTATCCATTTGAAGAAGGGTGTGTGTGTGGTGTGTGTGTGTGTGTGTGTGTGTGTGTGTGTGTGTGTGTGTGTGTGTGTGTGTACTTGTTTTCTGTTTGTCAAGTCGCATTGATACAAGCATGTGATGCAGCTTGGGGTGGACAATAGAGGAACAGGCTGGGAGTCAGGAAGATGTGGGTCCACGTCCTAGCTACTGCCTTGGCCATGTGGCCATAAGCACATCATTGAACCCCTCTGGCAACTCCCTAATCTCTGGTTGATTGACATCAGCAGCAGAGGTCTCCATGAAGAGTGTTCCCACACCAATGAAATCACAGGGCTGGATAAAATAATCATGCCAAGAATCAAAGCAACTCTCTGAGGTGGTCAGACCACACCTAGAATATCGTGATCACTTCTGGGCTCCACATTTAGGAGGGATATTGAGAGAGGGATGGCCAGGGGCCTACAAATCACCCTGTGAGAAACAGATGAAAGGAGCAGGGTTGTGATGGAAGGAGTCCTGAATGTAGCATCAAGACCTTGTTTTGAATGCCAGTTCTACTCCCTACTACCTATGTGACCCTTGGGCAAGTCATGGGCCTGTCTCTGGGCCTGTTTGCTACAGTTTAAGTAGAGGGGATTGGTCCCTGCCAGCTCTAAACTCCATTAAGGGGTTGGCATTTCACTCTGAAAAGAGAAGATGGTGGAGGCAGTGAAAGATTTCCTCACATGTCTGAAGGACAATCACAGGGCATGTTGATTTGGTTTGTCTTCGAATGGAGAAGTAGATTTAAGGGGAAACATAAAGAACCTGGCACATAGTGCTTAATAAATATTTCTGAGATTGATTGATTAATGGATTGTTACAGGGATGGAGGTTTGTTTTAGTGTAATGAAATGCAGAACTTTCCAAAGTGGAATGACCTAGGTTGAGAGGTAGTGAATTATGCATTACTGATGGACTCCAAGCAGAGATTGGATGGCCTCTTGTCAGGAATATCAGAGAGAGAGAGGATTCATTGTGTTTCAGGTAGGAAATGAGAAGCTGACTCTCAGTCTTTCCAAGCCTAAGACTCGAGGCTCCTGTGAGCTGTCTGCTTTGGCCCTTTGGGGTGGTAAGGCCTGGCATCACTATTACTTACTCTTCTCTCCTAGAAAATTGGCCACCTCTCTTTGAAGAGCAAAAGCACCAGTGCCCTTGCTCAATGCCTTCTCCATAGGGGACCTGATGCTGTGCCCCAGACATTCTTCCCAGGAGTGCTTTGTGCTGTCCACGGGGCCCTTTTTGCAATGTCTTTATGGCTCTCATATTTGCCAGATCTCTTTTCTGCCTTTCTCTTCTTAGAGGGACATCATCTGTTTAATATCTGCAGGCTCTGTGTCCCCAGGGGCCTTGAGGCAGCACCAATGTCTCCCCTCTGGTTGAGGCAGGCTTTTTCTCCATGTCCTCAATCTCTGGCTCCCTTCCTTTGAGTGGTAAGGGAAATCCCTTCTCATCTCTCTTGCTTTTATTCCCACCTGTCCCTGCCCCCGTATTGTTGGTCCAGACTCCAGGCTTCCTTTCCCACTTTAGTGTGAAAGCTATCCTTCCCAGGACTCAGTTTCCTCTCATGCCTAGTGTTCCCTGGTATGTGCCACACTTGTAGTACTCACTTTTTGGCCATTCTTGGTCCTTGCATAAGCTTCCTCTTAGTTGTCTTCCTCTCCTTTCTTTCCCCTACCCAGGACAGAGATTCCTTGAGACAGTTATGATGATTGAACAACTCATATTTCTGTACAACACGTAGGTGGATACAATGCTTTCCTCACAAAAGCTCTGATAGGTACAAAATGCCAGGATCATTCCCATTTTATAGTTGAGGAAACTGAGAATGAAACAAGTGAGGAGGCAAGAGAGGCAGAGGCCTGGAAGAGAAAATGGCAAAGAAGTTACCAGTCAGTGCTTCTAGAAGGCATGACCTCCATCAGAGCTGAGCCCTTTGGCCCCCTCCAATTCACTCTAAGAGCCTAGATCAAGAGATGGTTCATAATTCTACAGTGCTTCATTATACCAAAATCAGGGTAGATAGGTGGCCCAGTGAATAGAGCGCTCGGCACAGAGTAAGCAAGACCTGAGTTCAAATGTGGCCTCAAATAGTTACTGGTTGTGTGACACTGGACAGGGCACTCAATCCTGTTTGCCTCAGTTTCCTTATCTGTAAAATAGCCGGATAAGGAAATGGCAAACCACTGCCATATATCTGCCAAGAAAACCCCAAATGGCATCACAAAGACTCTGACATGAATGAAAAACAACTGAACAACAGAAGTATACAGAGAGGCATCCTACAGAAGAAGAAAAAAATTAGCAATTAAGTGAAACAAATCAATACATTGAAAATGTCTGAAAATAAATTCATGGTGCCATCCCTGTGGACCTTTCACTTCTGCAAAGGAATGGTGAGACTTGTCTTTTCCCTTTTTAAGGGTCAGGCATATTGAGGTTTGTATTACTCTTTCAGAGTTGGTCTCCATCAATAGGATGTACTTTTCTCTGAGGGCAGGGACTGTTTCCTTTTTGTCTTTGCACTCCTAGCCTCCAGAGCAGAGTGTGGCACATAGTAGGCTTTTAATAAATTTTTTGACCAATTTAGTGCCATTGAGATGATGTCACGGTCTTTTTGTGACATCTGGTAGTCAAGTAAAGGTAGTAAAGATTATGCTAGCACAGTCTTTGGTGCCATCTGGTGGTCCAATTCGAAATTACAGCATTAGCAATGTTTTAGTGCCATCTTGTGGACATATGGAATATTGCATTTTGTGAAAGTTTCAGGCAAGAGAGGAATCTATTCTGAAATTGAGATGTTTCCTGTTCCTATTGCAGATATCACATTTTCAGTCTGTCATCTCGTCTTCAAACCTCCGACATTTTTGTTGAATTCTGTCCCATTTTACAGCTCCTTTTTCATCACGCAGGCAGAATGGAACTAAATTAAACCCTCTATTTATGAAATGAAGAGTGTACTGAGCTCCTTCAGTGTCAATATGAATTCAGACTGAATCATCACCATCAAAATTATCTATTTACCTCTCCATCATGTCAAAAGTCTTCGGATACCCGATAAGCCTTCATAGCAGTGGTGACTGCTGGTTTTACCCTCCATTGTGGTTAGGTGGATAAAGCCTTGATGTTACCAAACCAAAGGACACATAAATGCCAAAAAATAACTAATCCTTGTTTTGAATCCGATTTATGAAAGAAATACTGAGTTTGAATGAGACTGCACCAGTGTGAAATCTGGCGTTAGGTAAATATTTGCCCAGGGTCCCAAGGCTTATTGTTGTTGTTCAGTCACTCAGTGATACCCAAATTTATGTGATGCTGTAGACTTTTATCTAGGGGCTTTTCTCAGCAAAGATATAGGAGTAGTTTGCTATTTCCTTCTCCAGTGTGTTCCTGTTTTCCAAATGAGGTACTGAGGCAAATAAAGTTAAGTGACTTGTCTAGAATCTGATAGCTAGTAAGTGCCTAAGCCTAGACTTGAACCCAGATCTTCATGGCTTGAAGCCCAGTGTCCCATTCACAGTACCACCTGACTGGCCTTTCCAGGGCAACCAAAAAAACCCCATTATCCTGTGAGTATGTAACAACGGAGAGTGAGGCTGTGTCTGTAATCATTATCCTCAGAAATAAGGCTGTAATTCCAGTCTGGCTTTTCTACTTCCAAATCTTGTCTTCTTGCTGAGAAAAGGGATGTTTTTCGATTACATTAATAATCAATTATTAAATTAGGAGACAGCATTCTGTCAAGGACAATATTCCTCCTTCCCAGGAAAGAAGAGAAAGGCTGTTCCATCAAGTGTCCAGCCTGGTCTCCTGACTTGGGAGAAGGAGAATAACACCATTCCTTGACTCCCAGAACTTTCCTTGGCCTGAACTTCTAAAGGCCTGAGGAAACAGTACCCTGAGTCTACACTTCTATGGACAATGAAAACCTACTTGAAATCATTCCTCAATGAATAACAAACTATAGCCCCAGGTCATACCCTTTCCAATCTACTAATTCTGCTCCCTCACCTTCACCCCTCAGTAGTCAAACTCATTTCTCCATTCTCCCCTTCCCCAATGGGCCACCCCTCCACTTGACTGCTCAGCGTCCCACTCTAAAGCTACCCACCTACCACTGTGCCTTCTAGAATACCAGCTTCCCAGGTAACAAATTTGCTTTCACCTTAGATCTTTCCCTTTCCCACTCTGAGATCTACCTATCACCTTCTTGACAATAGAGCATCCCTGGCCTCCTTGTCAAATACTGGCTACACTTTCACTCATTCAACCTACTCATTAATTACGGTGGAAGAGTTGGAATACTCCTTGCTTTCCACTGTCACTTCCAAGCTCTCTGTCTCCACCATTACTCAATAGCTTCTCCTCTGAGGGTCACTCAATCCATGTCTACCACTCAATCAAAAATCTGGTAGCTGTTGTCTACAAGCCTCTAGGACACTGTCCTTCTTTCCTTAATGGTTCAGTGTCTGGCTCACAGGCTTTCTCTTGTCCCCAACTCCTGCTCTCATATTAGGGGACTTCAACATTCACTAACCTCATGGATTCCCTCAGTTTACTCATCTCATATGACCTGCTACACTACAGCTGCACACAAAGGTGATGCCCCTGATCTTGCCGTAGCCCACAAATAAATCACCTCCATGTTCAAGAACTATGAAATGCCCTCATCTGATCACATCCATGATCATTCTACCTCTCTCTCCACCTTGCAACCCCAAACCCATCACAACCCCTAATCCCTCAGCCCCTCAGTTCTTTCCTAGGCCATCATCCCTGCACTAGCTATACTCTCCTCCTTTCTCCATCTTGGCCCCTTGGTGAACTAGTTGAACTCTAAACTCTCTTCTTCTCTCGAGGTTCATGACCCCTTCTTGATCTTGCCCAGGCAAACATCTGCTTTGAATCACTCTCACAATTCATTGCTTTTGCTCCATCATTCATGCTACTAAGTGGAGCTGGAGAAAATCTAGAAATGATAATGGCTGAGTCCTCTCAATTTTATGTTACTTCACCTCAACTGGACTCTCCATGCAGCAAGGCAATCCTTTATATGCCTTTCCAATTACCTTATGATCCCACTCACCACAAAAGTTATTACAAACTTTTTCATCTCTCCTGAAACCTCCCACAGTTCCCCTCCTATACCTTGTTAGCTAAGAATTTACCCCAGAATTTACTGGTAATATTGAGGCCATTTGCTGAGAGCTCTCTCTTCTCCCCTCCTCATTTTGCATCAATCACATGCCTTCTGCCACTATCTACTCCTTCAGTCTAGTCTCTCATAATAAGGCAGTCCCCTTCTCCTCACCAAGGTGAACCCCTCTGCAAGCAGAAGAGATCCCATCTCATCCTATCTTCCAGCACACTGCCCCTTTTATTATCCCCACATTCACTAATCTTCAGTCTCTCCTTGTCCTCTGGCTGCTTCCCAATCGACTACAAGCATGCTCATGGTCCTCCATCCTCAAAGTTCTTCATTTGATCATCCATCCCTTAGCTCTCCTGACTTTTGCAGCTAAACTCTTGGAGAAAGTAATCTGCACTTCTTTTCCTCTCACTCTTTCCTTAACTCTTTGCATTCTGGCTTCCTACTTCATCATTCAACTGAAACTCCTCCCTTTAAAGCCACTAACCATCTCTTAATTGCCAAATGGATTGGCCTTTTTTCAGTCCCCATCGTTCTGGACCCGTAGCCTTTGACACTGTTGATCTCCCTCTTCTCCTCTTTTTTGTCTTCTTCCATGTTTATAGGATGCTCTCCTGTGCCATAGAAACCCCATCAGAAGCTCACCCCATTCTTACCTTTCAATCTTCTTATACCTTATACCCCGTTCTCCATATATTTTGCAATCCAGTCAAACATATTATATTTTGCGGCATGAGGCCACAAAACAGTACTGGGAAAGAAGCAACTGTAAACATGAAAAATTCTGATAATCAGCATAGATTCAAAACTGAAATGATGACACTGGGAGGCTGCTTAAAAAAGAAAACCTTGTGAAATAGTCAAATCATTGACTGATTTGATTCTGTTTAAAAAGGAAAATCAAATGCCAGAATCACAAATGAAAGAAGATAAAACAGAGGAAATGATTAGAAACAATTTTGTCCAGGTATATACCAACATATATGATAAATTGATAAATATTTACAAAAATATAAAACACCAGATGAAGAGAATAAAAAATAGAAAATTAAAATTGCCCAATCATAGTAAAGAAAGGGAACACATGGCAAATGAACTTCTGGATGCAGAGGGGAAAGCCAAGGAATAGATAGATTCACAAATGAATTCTATCAAATATTTAAATAGCAACTATCTCCAATTTCATCCAAACTGTTTGCAAGAAGAGGGCAAGTGGTCCTACCAAACACCTTCTGTGAGTCAAATGTGATCCTAACCACAGAAGCCAGAGGCAGAAAATTCAGAGAAAGAAAACTACAATACAGGCTGTCAGAGCAAGTAGGGACTAGAGAACATAGACCGTCACAAGTGGAGGGGGCAACAGAACACAGAATATCAGAGCTGACAGTAATCTGAGGACATAGAACATCAGTTGTGGAGGGTCCCTGGATGGCAGAACCTATCAGTGCCTGCGGGGCACTTAGAAAATGGAATGTCTGAAAAATATTCATAGCAGCTCTTTTTGTGGTGGCAAAGAATTGGAAATTGAGAGGGATGCCCATCAATTGGGGAATGGCTGAGCAAGTTGTGGTATATGAATGTAATGGAATATTATTGTGCTATAAGAAATGATGAACAGGCTGACCTCAGAAAAACCTGGAAAGACTTGTATGGTCTGATGCTGAGTGAAGTGAGCAGAACCAAGAGAAATTTGTACACAATAACAGCCATGTTGGGTGATGACAACTATTGATAAACTCATCCTTCTCAGCAATACAAGGATCTAAGACATCCCCAGAGGCCTCGTGATGGAAAATGCTATCCACATCCAAAGAAAGAACTATGCAAGTTGAATCGCTATCATTTTTTTCCTCTTCTGTTGAGTTTTGTTTCCTCTTTCTAATGGTTCCTCCTATTGGTTTTAATTTTTACTTACAACTTCACTAATGTGAAAATATGTTTAATAGGCATGTAAATGTATAGCTTATATGAGATTGTGTGCTGTCTTCGGGAGAGTGGTGGGGAGGAAAGGGGAGAAAAATTTGAAACTCAAAAGCATATGGAAGTGATTGTTGATAATTCAAAATAAATTAATAAATTTTTTTTCAAAAAGAAAAAAAATGGAATGTCTGAGCCAGAAGGGACCTTTGCACATAGAATGTAACACATGGGTTTGACATTTGGTCCTGTGCTATCAGACATGGAAGAAACTTTGAATACAGAATGTCAGAGCTGAAAGGAACCTGAGAAAACAGAACCTTAAGAGCTAGAAGGAGTATTGGAACATAGAAAATCAGAAGTTTTTTGGGAAGTAGGGGCACCTAGGATGAAGTATTCTTGCACACACCATCTATGTGTGGGCTCTTATGTTTAGAACAGAAAGTGTTCTGACATGGTTTGGAGGGACCTCAAGACCTTCAGAACACCTTCAGAATGCTAAATGTCAGAAGTAAAAGGACCTGAGAACACACATTTCCACCTGGGAGGGTCCTAAGATGATAAACTGTCACAGCTGAAAGGCATCTTAGAACACTGAATGTCAGAGCTGGAAAGAACCTCCAAATACCAAATGTTTCAGCTAGAAAGTAACCTTACAAATATAATAGATCAAACTTCCTGCCAAGATGGCTGCCTGAATGGGCACATGGCCCATCTTCCATGTGAATACTTAAGCAAAACCCTTAAGTTTCCACAGGAACCCCCCAAATGATCAATGAATCCAATGAGAAACAACAGTAACTTCATCCACACACAAACTGCAGACAGAAAAAAATAAAAGCGAGGTTTCCCAACTCCTCCCCACCACCAACCGGTCCATTCTTTCTTCCTTTGTTCTCTTTTGATTTCCACTTTTCAGTGTTCTCATGTCATTTATAAAAACATTTAAAATTCTTTTCTCAACCCTTGCTTCATGTCTTTCAGGAATTCAAGGTAAACTTGTGCCTAAGCTGTGTTTTTCTTTGAGACTTACATGTAGCTATTTTAGAGTCAGTCTCTCATTCTAGGTTTATGACTTGAATGTCCCTATCACCATAACAGCTTTTGAGGATAGTAAGACTACCTTTTGGTTTCCTCATTCTTTTAGCCTTCTACCTGGTATTGGACTTCATATTAGGGCCAGGCTCTGTGCAATTATGGATGAAATGTCTGGGCTGGTCTTGCTACCATATTCCTGGGGTAGTGTGTGCTGTTATTTTTTTTCTTTTTGAAATGTCAGGAACATCTCCTCAAGATGAGGACCTGCATGCTTTCAGTGCTTTCAAAGACAATAATCTGATTTCTCTTCTATTCTGAGCTCTGTGGTAGTGATAGGGAGCCACTGGAATGTACTAAGAGGGGTGACATGTTCTGTACTGCACTTTAGGAAATCCCTTTGGGAGCTGAGTGGAGGATGGATTGGAGGGGGTAACTAATTGACAAAGCACCCAAAAGTCTACTGCAACAATCCGGGTATGAGGTGATAAGCGCCTTCACCAGAGGGGCAGCTGGGCATGGAGATAAAGGGAAGTATATAGAAGATATGAAGGCAGAATCAACAGACCTTGGCAACACATGGGACTGTGGGTGCATTTGAGTGAGGAGCTGTGGGGCACATGGAGGCTGCAAGCCTCGGTGACTGGGAGGACACTGAGACCCTCAATAGTATTAGAGAAATTTAAGGAATGGGGAGGAAGACAGATGCATTCTTTTTGAATATGCTTATTTTTGAGATATCCATGGGGGCCTCGCTTTTGAGATGTCATGGGAACTGAGCAATCCTTGACTGCTCCTGTCACGCCTCTGCTCTCAGAGGAGGACATGGGTGGCACCAAGGTCTCTGCCCTCTCCCCTGACCTCACTCCACTTAGGGAGACCAAACTAGATTAGGGTGGGTCCTGATCCCCAGACAAGTGTCCTCAGGGGACCAAACTTCTTATGCCTCTGATTCTCCAGTGGCCCCATGGAAAGGCTTCTTATGATCTGAGACTTTTGGACTCTGGAACTCAAGTTGCCCTAGTTCCCATGGCTTAAATCCATGAGGTGCCAATGCATCAGTGAGATGGGCAGTATTGGAAGCTCCCACAATGTGGGCATTATAAAACTGACTTGATGAAACAGCTTAAGGGATTGGATCAGACCCAGGGATGGCTCCACTCCTGTAATACTGCCTACATCCTAGCTTTCACAGTTGGCCAGGGGTGTCTCTAACACACTCTCCTCCCCCAGTGTTGGCCCCATCTTAGTGTGTGGTACAAGTCCCTGGGTAGAGATGTGTGAAATAGACAGGTGTTGATATGGGAGCTGCTGAATACCAGAGTCCTCAGGCAAACCTTTCAGTTCAACAGTCCTGTTGGTATAACATGGAAGGACAGTGGCACTTGGAGAGTGACCCAGATGATCTCAGCCTGAAAAGAGAAGCTGATTTGGCAGCTCTGGTGGTGTCTGACCTTGTGACTATTGAGACAGGCTGGTGGCCGTCCTCAGAGACTGATATGCAGTCAAGTACTTGGCTCTGCATTCTGCTCAGGTCCTAGTCAGATAGTAGACTAGGACCAGTTTGCCTTTACCTGAGTAAGCATGTAATACTCTTTTATGGTCCTATGACATGGCCAGCTTAACAGTCCTACTAGTTGCCACCTGTGGTGGCATGGGCTCTAGCTAAATAAAAGTTTCTTCCATTGTGAGGAAGTCCATTATTTATGACCTCTTGTTGGTAGGCCCTAATGAGGAAGCTGGCACTCTGGTCCTTGACTTGGGAATTGATTAATTAAGCCATAATAGTTGAACAACTAAACTCGACAAAATTCAGGCAAACCCACCCGTGGGCCTCCTGTGGGTGAATGATAGTACCCTAACTACAAGTATCCTTAAATGACACTAATGCAGTATGTAGTCTATGGCCACAAGATGACTTGAGTCCCATGATTTACGGTGCTAGACCCCAGCACTGAATGGAACTATGTCGAGCTATACCTTATTTGAAAAATAGCCTATATCCTAGTGTGAACTGAGAGCCTGATCAGAGATGTTCTAAGCACACTCTGCCCAGAAATTCCAATCATTCACAATGTGTGCTGACTAATGCCAAATCTTTCAAGGCGTGGAACCCAACAATCATCCATCATTAAATGAAGTGATATATTCAGAGCTATGCCAGGCCCAGCCCAAGGAGAGTTAGCCACCTACAAGAGACTTGCTTAGCAATAGACTGTCACAGAAATTAGTCTTGGTGGACTTCCAGTGACATGCCCTCTTGCAACCCTAGGCCCTTGGTTTTCTGAGCTCCCAGAATGAGGAGATGCCTGTTTCTCAGATGGCACAGACCCCTTAAACATCTTCAAACTCATTGGAATGCCACAGCAGTACAGTCAGCAGATAGGTCCATCTACTGTTGAACTAGAAAGTAAATGCTGTCCTTGTGGCTATACAAACATTCCCTCCCAGCACTAAACCTACACTAGCTCCTGTTAGACAAGGCTGGTAGTGTTTAGGTGTAATTATTCCCACTTGTAACAAGAATGAGTTGATGAAACTGTCCCACAAGCTTGCCAGTGAGTCACTTTTCTAATTCCACCTTCCTGAGTAGGCCTTCTTGGTTACTACTGAGGGACCTCTCTTTTACTACTGGTTCCTATGTGACTGTATCCCTGGCTGAGTTGCTGCTCATCTGTCCCTGTCCTCCTATGCTGTATTTGGTTATGAGAGTCAACAAAACATTTTCAGCCATTCCAGTGTTGTTGAATGCAATATGCAATGCAAAGAATCACTCAAAGTTCCCATGACTCCAACCTTCCACCTCCCTTCCTGGCCACTGGCTCTATTCCATGATCCTCACTCTCCTTGAACCCTATATTCACTTTACTGTCATGTTTTGTCATTACCCTCGTGCTCAGAGTGTGTTCATTGCCTTTCTTCTCACAAAATCTCACCATTTCTCATATGGACTATTTCAATACCCTCCTCATTGGACTTTCCTTACCTGGATTTTCCTCCTCTCTGACCCATCATTCACTCAGCAGCCAAACAGATATTCCAAATGCCCCAGGCAATGAATCTGTTGAATAAACTCCATTGGTTCCCCATTATATCTAAGATCAAACACAGACACCTCAGTTTGTCATTTAAAGCCCTTGCAACCCTGGTTACATCCAACTTTTATAGCTTTATTATATACTACTCAATAATAATACCAATAATCGGTAAACATTTATTATGCCTACAATGTGCCAGTCACTGTGCTAAGCTCTGGGAGTACAAAAAGAAGCAAAAGACTATTTCTGCCCTGAAAGAGCTCCACCTCTAAGGGGGGAGATAACTAATCAGTATATACAAGCAAATCATATGCAGAACAAATAGGAAATAATTAACCAAGAGAAGACACTAGGATTAAGAGGGATAAGGAAAGGCTTCTTATAGAAGATTGGATTTTAGTTGGGACTTAATGAAAGCCAGGGAACTGAGTAGGCAGACATGAGAAAGAAGAGCATTCCAAGCATGGGAGATAGCAAGAGAAAATGCTGGGAGCTGAGAGATGGATTGTTCTGTTTGTGGAACAATCAGGAGGCCAGTGTCACTGGTTCAAAGACTAAGGTGCAAGAAGAGAGGAAAGGTAGGAGGGGGTTATTCCCCTTCTGGAACTCTGTTCAGCAAGTGTTGCCTGCTTACTCTTCCTGACATGTGACATTTCATTTCCCATCTGTGCATCATCGCAAAGGCTGTCCCCAGTGACTAGTAAAAAGCAGGTATTTAATAAATGCTTGTTGACCAATTAATTGGCATGGAGGACCATAGCACAGTCTTTCAGTGACATCTTGTATTCAAACAGGATATTGGAGTTAACTTAAAAGTTTAGGACAAGGAAACATGCTTCAAATGTCTTCATTTAATGACATCAATTAATATCATCATTTCATGGTTACTTTAAGGTTGCTGTCTTGTGTCCAACTACTTATATCACACTCACATGAATTCCAGAACCAACTTTTACTGGATTTTTAACTTGTGGGACAGTTTACTCCTGGCTAAGGGGAAAAAGAATGGAGCTAAAGGAAGCCCTGAATTTATGAGAGGAAGTGAGTAATAAATTCCTTCAGTGTAAATAGGAATTCTGGTGAAATCATCAGTATCAAAATTACCTGTGGGGTCTGATCCAAAAGGCGAAGTGAAAGCAGTGATTTGCTTGAGCTCTTCCCCAAACCCCTCCAAATACCTATAAAAAATGGTTCTGAACAAATTCTAAAGCAGCAGAACCCACAAAAAGACAGAGCGAAACAAATTTCCAGCCAAAGACAGCCTGGATGGTTGATCAGAAAGGTGTATTGTGCCGAGTGGGAAGAGGAACGCAGTTTGGCATGGGTGCAAGGGCCTCAGCGAACCTGGAGCAGGCCTCAGAGGACTGAATCATGAGCAGCTGTGGTGGTTTCCAGACTTCTCAACACATGAAGGCCAAAGACAACTTAGAAGGTCAGTGGGAAAAGTCTGTGTCTGTGGTGAAAGAGTGAAGCGAGGTGGTCTCAGTTCCAGTTCCCAAGCTTGGCCCCGGGGCAGTGGCTGCTTCCTGAGCTTCTGGCCCACAGACTGAGGGGGAATTGAGTGGCTGATCAGAGGGGGATTGCAGGGATCTCTCTGCTGGTGCTGAGGCAGGATTCTCTTGCTTTGCCTGTGCTTGGATCTGGGTCAAAGTTCTGGGTGGCAGTCCTGGGGCAAGGAGGAGTGCTGGCATGGTGCAGCTTGTACTGGCTGTAGAGAGGAAACCTTTCTCACAATTCCAAGACAGAAAAGAGTACTTTTGTTCACTCATACACCAGAGTAGAGGCCAGGAAAGGAATAAACACCTTGCCCTTGATCATAGCACCTTGGAAGAAGTGAAAATTTACAGGTCCTTAGAAGTATCTCTGAAAACAACTGCACAAAATCCCTGAAGCTTGGGACAGTACATTCTCCACACTGGAAACAGACTCCTATCTTAACAAAGAGTTTATAACTCAAGTAGTTGGCCAGGATCATGAGCAAGCAGTGCAAAAAGAATCTGACTATATTATCTTACTTTATTGACAAAGAAGATCAAAACACAGAACCAAAAGAAGACAGTGAAACTAAGCTCCTACATCCAAAGCCTCCAATAAAAATATGAATTGGGACCAGTCCATGGAAGAGCTCAAAAGGGATTTTGAGAAGCAAGTAAGAGAAGTAGAGGAAAAACTGAGAGTGATGCTAAAGGAGACCCCCCCAAAAAAATGCTGAAGAAAATAACTCCTTAAAAAATAGCCTAACCCACATAGCAAAAGAGGTCCAAAAAGCCAATGAGGAGAAGAATGCCCTAAAAAGCAAAATTGGCCAAAAGGAAGTCCAAAAGCTCACTGAAGAAAATACTTCCTTAAAAATTAGAATGGAGTGACTTTATGAGAAATCAAGACACTGTAACACTAATTCTAAAGAATGAAAAAAATAGAAGGGGATGTGAAGTATCTCATTGGAAAAACAACTGGTCTGGAAAATAGATCCAGGAGAGAGAATTTAAAAATTATTGGACTATCTGAAAGCCATGATCAAAAAAGAGCCTAGACATCATCTTTCAAGAAATTATCAAGGAACACTGCCCTGATGTTTTAGAACCAGAGGGCAAAATAGAAATGGAAAGAATCCACTGATCACCTCCTGAAAGAGATCCCCAAAGGAAAACTCCTAAGAATATTGTAGCCAAATTCCAGAGTTCCCAGGTGAAGGAGAAAATATTGCAAGCAGCCAGAAAGAAACAATTCAAGTATTGTGGGAACACAATCAGGATAACACAAGATTTAGCAGCTTCTACATTAAGAATCTGGAGGGCATGGAGTATGATATTCCAGAGGGCAAAGGAGATAAGATTACAACCAAGAATCACCTACCCAAAACTGAGTATAATCCTTCAGGGTAAAAAATGGTCATTCATGAAATAGGGGACTTTCAAGCATTCCTGAGGAAAAGACCAGAGCTGAATATAAAATTTGCCTTTCAAATACAAGACTCAATTGAAACATGGAAGAGGTAAACAGGAAAGAGAAATCATAAGAGACTTATTAAGGTTGAAATGTTTGCATTCCTGCATGGAAAGATGGTCTTTGTAACTCAGGAGTCTTTGTCAGTATTAGGGTAGTGGGAGGGATCAAATTATATGTATGTATAGATAGATAGATAGAGGGTACAGGGTGAGTTGAAGATGAAGGGGTGATATCTGGAAAGTAAAATTAAGGGGTGAGAGAGGATTATACTGGGAAGAAGGAGAAAGGAGAAGTAGAATGGGGTAAATTATCTCACATGAAACAGGCAAGAAAAAGCTTTTACAGTGGAGGGGAAATGGGGGAAGGTGAGAGGGAATGAGTGAATCTCATTCTCATAGGATTTGGCTTAAGGAGGGAATAACATACACAATGGGGTATGGAAATCTATCTTGCCCCACAGGAAAATAAGTGGGGAAGGGGATAAGAGAGCAGGGGGTTGATAGAGGGGAGGGCAGATTGGGGGAGGGGATAATTAAAAGCAAACACTTCTGAGGAAGGACAGGGTCAAAAGAGAGAATAAAATAAATGGGGGGTAGGATAGGATGAAGGGAAATACACTTAGTTTTTCACAACAGGACTACTATGGAAGTGTTTTGCATGACTGCACATTTATAACATGTATTGAGATGCTTACCTTTTCAGTGAGGGTTGGTGGGGAGGGAGGAAGGGAGCAAATTTGTAATCCAAAGTTTGAAAAGCATATGTTAAAATTTTTTAAAAATCAAAAATCAAAATAAATAAATAAAGTTACCAAAAAAATTACCTGTGGAACTCTTCATTATAGCAAAGGTCATCTGATATGGGACAAGAATCCATAGCAGTGGAGACATTATTAAGCGGGTTTCACCTTCAGTGTTCCAAATACTTGAGTGAGACCTTGATATTACCCACTCATGCGAACAATATTCAGAGCAAATATATTTTAAAAACTGGTGATTTTACTTTTGAATAAAATTTATGAAAGAAATATCAAAAATTTGAATGAGATCTGACCATTGTGATTTCAGGCATGAGGTAAATATTGGTACTTGTGAGCAGGGCTAGTAAATTAAAAAAACGGTAATGCGGGGAGTATAGAAAATCATGATAGTAAATCAGGTTGCAGCTGTAGTCATTGCCCTCAGTAGTAGGGATGAGATTCTAGTCCTCTTCCTCTACTTTCAAATCTTTAGTGATATTCACCATCCATCACCTACTGTTATATTCCATCTGAACAAAGTCATCTCTCTCTCTCTCTCCCCTTTTGTCACTGGCATGCTTATGTAGTGTACATATGTTGCCTCAATTCCCTCTCTGCCCAGTCATTCCTGTAAGACTTTCAATGACACCATGAGGTCACAGGACCCTAGAGCTAGAGCTGGAGGAGACCTCAGGTCCATCTAGTTCGATCCTCCCTCATTTTACAGAGGGGGAAACTGAAGATCACAGAAGACAAGTGACTTTTCTGAGAATGCACAGGTAGTAAGTATCTGAGGCAGGATCTGAACCTGAGTTTTCTTGACTTGAAATTCAATGCTGCATCCACTACATCCTGATGCCTAAGCTACTGTCATCTCTCTAGAAGTTCTAAGACTAAAAGTGTAAGGAAAGATTTAGGTTTTTTGATGTTAAAGGAAAAATAACTTCCCCAAAATGGAAAGTTCTCTATTAAGCAGTCAGTAGATCTTTGTTGGCTGAACTGAATTCTTTGGCTTCCTGTCTACATAATGATCTATCCTGAAGGTGTCACTTCCTTTACCCCACCTTTGCCATTTACTGATATGAAAGATTTGACAGGATTTATGCAGCAGCTTAGGTTATGAGATAGTAACAGATATAAAAATTATCAATTTAGCACCACAGATTTTATAAATCTCCTGCAGTGTCATGGAAACAAGTGAATCCAACAATACTCACTTATGCATCAGAGGGGGCCATAAGGTAACATGGCTCACCCTGTGGGTCTCAGGAAAACATTCTGCATACCACAGTCTGATGGGAATGCATCATCTCCTTCTCACCCAGCTCCACATATCTGAGGTCAGCATAGGAATTCAGTGTATTGAGTATTGTCATCAGAGAGCAAAATGACAGACTGTCTATAAAAACCTGGGCCCAAAGTGATCACTACCCAGAAAAGTTCTTTCTTTCTACAGCTACTGTGCTAATGGCACACAGTCATGGAACTTCTGAGTCCTGTTGCTTTTTGCTGCCAGGTGAACAGTCTGAAAACACCACAGAGCCACTGACAGTGAATCTGCTATGCTTAGAAAAGGGCTGATATGAATTTGAACACAGCATTTTTTTCTACTTTCCATTCCAAGGTCTGGCAGGGGACAGAAGAGGAAGAAAAATCTTCAAGCATTCAAAAGAACTTTGTCTATGTGGAAGAGTTGCAACAATGAGCAAAGACTTCTTAGGCTCAAAAAATCTGAGAAAGCATTGAGTAGATGATGGCCAAAGAAAATCTGAGTTATCAGTTCCTTGTCATTGGCTTTTAAGTCAGCTCACTGTAGAAAATCCCCATTTGTTGAGGCCTTACTGCCTGTCTAGCACAGGGCTAGGCTCTGTGGAGAGGGGAAGGTGGAGAATGAGAAGAGGAAGGGTGAGGATTAAAGCAACAGCACTCCCTGGAAAGCTTTGGTTCAGCTTGGCTCCCATAAATAAATGGGCTAGCTCTTTTGTTCTCCATCCCATTTCCTCTCACCTTGGAGTCATTACTTTTTGACAACAACACTCCTTACCTGGACACAGAAAGGAAATCTGGGTTGGCAATGGGACGGTTTTTTGGTAGAAGGAAAGGAGCTTGGATTTGGAATCAAAATGCCTCAGGCTCAAATCCTGCCTCTGTCACTGATGACCTGCGGATCCCTGAGCAAGTCACTTAAGGCCTCTGATCTTCAGTTCCTAGATCAGTAAAATAAGAAGGTTTCATCACACAGCCTGTGAAATCCCTTTCAGCACCAAATCTATTTTCCTATGTGTGACTTTAGCAAGCCACTTCTCTCTGAGCCTCAGTTTCCTCATGTATATACTGAGTAGTTTGGATAGATAACCACTGAAAACCCTTACAGCTCTTGATCTAAAAGCTGGTGCATGACCTCTGGCAAATCATCTGTGTAAAATGAGGGGACTGGACTAGATGGCCTCTGAGGTCCCTCCCATCTCTAGATCTAGAATCTTACGATCCTGTGGGCCCACTGAAGGCCTTAATGGAGAGGCTGGGTAGAGGGAGACCTAAGGTCACAGATATACACCATACATTTGAGAATGTTGGTAGCGCCTGAACGGACAGAAAAATGACCTTGTTCAGAATGGAGTATATCATTTGGAGAGGGATGGAGAACATGGTTCAGGGGCAATGAGATGAATGAAAAGCCTGAGAGACAGAGTTTCTGGGTAATTAATAATCAATATATCAACTAGGCTAGCTGGTAAGAAATTGACGACCAGTAGTGTCTTTCCATAACCAAAGACAAAACGATGGAGAAGACTGAATGATTAAATACCTTTGGAAAATGAGCTGCCCCAGATAGATGAAAATCAATCCTGAGTGGTGAACAATTAATGAGAAAGTTAGTATGTTAATATGAGGAGGTGGGCTTAAAGTCTTTGCCTTCTCCAGCTAAGAACATGATCATGAGACTCAGCCAGCTCCAGCAATCTAGACAATGGAATCCATCTCTACCCAAAGTACTCTGGTTGGTTTTCTTCTTGATGAGTTGGATTGCCCTAAACCACAGTGGGGGCTGCAAAGGCATAGATTTAGTGCTTTAGGGTTAGAACTCACCTAGAGTAGATTCTGTTTACACTCTACACAGAAGTAAGGTCTTCTAATTGGTTGGAGTCCTGCCAAGATCAAGAAGCATGTTCCCTGAGGATTTGAAAACCTCAGGCATCAGCAATGCCCTTCAGAGAGTGACTGACTTTCTGGGCTGGGCCGTGTATGAGGAAATAGAAAAGGCCTTAATCTTAATTTAGTAATCGGTTTTTCATATGATAGAAAAAAATCAGTTCTGTCAGCAAGGAGATGAGATTTGGAAGTAGAAAAGCCTGATTAGAATCCCAGCCCTCCTACTGAGGGCAATGACTATAGCCATTGCCCCAGTGTCTGATTCTGTATACTCCGAGCATTATTGGTGAGGTTGGTTCTATGTTTACTAGCCCTACACAGGGCAGTTATGTGGTGAAGTGGATAGAAATTCGATAGGCTTGGAGCCTGAAAGATTTGAGTTCAAGTCTGGCCTTTACACCCTTACTAGCTATGTGACCCTAGAAAAGTCAGTTAACACTTATTTTTCTCAGTTCCTCATCTGTAAAATGGGAATACACTGGAGAAGGAAATGGCAAACCACTCTAGCATCTTTGCTGAGGAAACCTCATGGATAAAAGTCCACGGCATCACATAAAGTTGGATGTCACTGAGCCAATGAACAGCAATAAGAGGTCCTGGGACTCTGGGCAAATATGTACCTTAATGCCTTATTTCACACTGGTAAAGTCTCATTCAAAGTTGATACTTCTTTTATAATTTCCTTCAAAACAAGGATCAGTCATTTTTTTTGCATTTATTTCCAAAAAAAATTTGGTTCCTTTGGCTGGGCAACATTAAGGCTTTATCCACCTAACCACAGTGGAGGGTAACATCAACTCACTGGTGTCATCACTGCTATGAAGGCTTATCATGTATCAGATGACTTTTGATATGATGGAGAGTAATAGATAATTTTGATGCTGGTGATTTACTCTGAATTGATATTGACACTGAAGGAATTCAGAACTCTTCATTTCAGAGATTTAGGATTTAATTTAGTTTCATTCTGCCAGCTTAACCAGGAAAGACCTGTAAAACAGGGTAAAATTCAATAAAAATATGGTTCAAAATGA
>NW_027556291.1:78071202-78103667 GCF_003287225.1 Phascolarctos cinereus
TCTTATGATCTGAGACTTTTGGACTCTGGAACTCAAGTTGCCCTATTCCCATGGCTTAAATCCATGAGGTGCCAATGCATCAGTGAGATGGGCAGTATTGGAAGCTCCCACAATGTGGGCATTATAAAACTGACTTGATGAAACAGCTTAAGGGATTGGATCAGACCCAGGGATGGCTCCACTCCTGTAATACTGCCTACATCCTAGCTTTCACAGTTGGCCAGGGGTGTCTCTAACACACTCTCCTCCCCCAGTGTTGGCCCCATCTTAGTGTGTGGTACAAGTCCCTGGGTAGAGATGTGTGAAATAGACAGGTGTTGATATGGGAGCTGCTGAATGCCAGAGTCCTCAGGCAAACCTTTCAGTTCAACAGTCCTGTTGGTATATCATGGAAGGACAGTGGCACTTGGAGACTGACCCAGATGACTCAGCCTGAAAAGAGAAGCTGATTTGGCTCTGGTGGTGTCTGACCTTGTGACTATTAAGACAGGCTGGTGGCCGTCCTCAGAGACTGGTATGCAGTCAAGTACTTGGCTCTGCATTCTGCTCAGGTCCTAGTCAGATAGTAGACTACGACCAGTTGCCTTTACCTGAGTAAGCATGTAATACTCTTTTATGGTCCTATGACATGGCCAGCTTGACAGTCCTACTAGTTGCCACCTGTGGTGGCATGGGCTCTAGCTAAATAAAAGTTTCTTCCATTGTGAGGGAAGTCCATTATTTATGACCTCTTGTTGGTAGGCCCTAATGAGGAAGCTGGCACTCTGGTCCTTGACTTGGGAATTGATTAATTAAGCCATAATAGTTGAACAACTAAACTCGACAAAATTCAGGCAAACCCACCCGTGGGCCTCCTGTGGGTGAATGATAGTACCCTAACTACAAGTATCCTTAAATGACACTAATGCAGTATGTAGTCTATGGCCACAAGATGAGGTGAATCCCATGATTTAGGTGCTAGACCCCAGCACTGAATGGAACTATGTCGAGCTATACCTTATTTGAAAAATAGCTTATATCCTAGTGTGAACTGAGAGCCTGATCAGAGACGTTCTAAGCACTCTGCCAGAAATTCCAAACATCACAATGGGTGCTGACTCATGCCAAATCTTCAAGGCGTGGAACCCAACAATCATCCATCATTAAATGAAGTGATATATTCAGAGCTATGCCAGGCCCAGCCCAAGGAGAGTTAGCCACCTACAAGAGACTTGCTTAGCAATAGACTGTCACAGAATTAGTCTTGGTGGACTTCCAGTGACATGCCCTCTTGCAACCCTAGGCCCTGGTTTTCTGAGCTCCCAGAATGAGGAGATGCCTGTTTCTCAGATGGCACAGACCCCTTAAACATCTTCAAACTCATTGGAATGCCACAGCAGTACAGTCAGCAGATAGGTCCATCTACTGTTGAACTAGGAGTAAATGCTGTCCTTGTGGCTATACAAACATGCCCTCCCAGCTCTAAACCTACACTAGCTCCTCTTAGACAAGGCTGGTAGTGTTTAGGTGTAATTATTCCCACTTGTAACAAGAATGAGTTGATGAAACTGTCCCACAAGCTTGCCAGTGGGTCACAGTTCTAATTCCACCTTCTTGCATGGGCCTTCTTGGTTACTATTGAGGGACCTCCCTTTTACTACAGGTTCCTATGAGACTGTATCCCTGGCTGAGTTGCTGCTCAGCTGTTCCTGTCCTCCTATGCTGTATTTGGTTATTAGAGTCAACAAAACATTTTCAGCCATTCCAGTGTTGTTGAAAGCAATATGCAATGCAAAGAATCACTCAAAGTTCCCATGATTCCAACCTTCCACCTCCCTTCCTGGCCACTGGCTCTATTCCATGATCCTCACTCTCCTTGATCCCTATATCCACTTTATTGTCAGGTTTTCTCATTACCGTGCTCAGAGTGTGTCCATTGCCTTTCTTCTCACAAAATCTCACCATTTCTCACATGGACTATTTCAATAGCCTCCTAATTGGACTTTCCTTACTTGGATTTGCCTCCTCTCTGTCCCATCATTCACTCAGCAGCCAAAGAGATATTCCAAATGCTCCAGGCGATCAATCTGTTGAATAAACTCCATTGCTTCCCATTATATCTAAGATGAAACACAGACACCTCAGTTTGTCATTTAAAGCCCTTGCAACCCTGTTTACATCCAAATTTTATAGCTTTATCATATACTACTCAATAATAATACCATAATCAGTAAACATTTATTAAGTACCTACAATGTGCCAGGCACTGTGCTAAGCTCTGGGAGTACAAAAAGAAGCAAAAGACTATTTCTGTCCTGAAAGAGGTCCACCTCTAAGGGGGGAGATAACTAATCAGTATATACAAGCAAATCATATACAGAACAAATAGGAAATAATTAACCAAGAGAAGACACTAGGATTAAGAGGGATAAGGAAAGGCTTTTATAGAAGATTGGATTTTAGTTGGGACTTAATGAAAGCCAGGGAACTGAGTAGGGACATGAGAAAGAAGAGCATTCCAAGTATGGGAGAGCAAGAGAAAATGCTGGGAGCTGAGAGATGGAGTGTTCTGTTTGTGGAACAATCAGGAGGCCAGTGTCACTGGTTCAAAGACTAAGGTGCAAGAAGAGAGGAAAGGTAGGAGGGGTTATTCCCCTTCTGGAACTCTGTTCAGCAAGTGTTGCCTGCTTACTCTTCCTGACATGTGACATTTCATTTCCCATCTGTGCATCATCGCAAAGGCTGTCCCCATGACTAGTAAAAAGCAGGTATTAATAAATGCTTGTTGACCAATTAATTGGCATGAGGACCATAGCACAGTCTTTCAGTGACATCTTGTATTCAAACAGGATATTGGAGTTAACTTAAAAGTTTAGGACAAGGAAACATGCTTCAAATGTCTTCATTTAATGACATCAATTAATATCATCATTTCATGGTTACTTTAAGGTTGCTGTCTTGTGTCCAACTACTTATATCACACTCAGATGAATTCCAGAACAACTTTTACTGGATTTTTAACTTGTGGGACAGTTTGCTCCTGGTAAGGGAAAAAAGAATGGAGCTAAAGGAAGCCCTGAATTTATGAGAGGAAGTGAGTAATAAATTCCTTCAGTGTAAATAGGAATTCTGGTGAAATCATCAGTATCAAAATTACCTGTGGGGTCCGATCCAATAAGGCAAAGTGAAAGCAATGACTTGTTTCAGCTCTTCCCCAAACCCTTCCAAATACCTATAAAAAATGGTTCTGAACAAATTCTAAAGCAGCAGAACCCACAAAAAGACAGAATGACACAAATTTCCAGCCAGAGACAGCCTGGATGGTTGAATAGAAAGGTGTATCATGCCGGGTGGGAAGAGGAACGCAGTTTGGCATGGGTGCACAGGCCTCAGCGAACCTGGAGCAGGCCTCAGAGGACTGAATCATGAGCAGCTGTGGTGGTTTCCAGACTTCTCAACCCATGAAGGCCAAAGACAACTTAGAAGGCCAGTGGGAAAAGTTTGTGTCTGTGGTGAGAGAGACAAGTTAGGTGGTCTCAGTTCCAGTTCCCAAGCTTGGCCCCGGGGCAGTGGCTGATTCCTGAGCTTCAGGCCCACAGACTGATGGGGAGTTGAGTGGCTGATCAGAGAGGGATTGCAGGGATGTCTCTGCTGGTGCTGAGGCAGGATTCTCTTGTTTTACCTGTGCTTGGATCTGGGTCAAAGTTCTGGGTGGCAGTCCTGGGGCAAAGAGGAGTGCTGGCATGGTGCAGCTTGTACTGGCTGTAGAGAGGAAACCTTTCTCACAGTTCCAAGACAGAAAAGAGTACTTTTGGTCCTCATACACCAGAGTAGAGGCCAGGAAAGGAATAAACACCTTGCCCTTGATCATAGCACCTTGGAAGAAGTGAAAATTTACAGGTCCTTAGAAGTATCTCTGAAAACAGCTGCACAAAATCCCTGAAGGTTGGGACAGTACATTCTCCACACTGGAAACAGACTCCTATCTTAACAAAGAGTTTATAACTCAAGTAGTTGGCCAGGATCATGAGCAAGCAGCGCAAAAAGAATCTGACTATATTATCTTACTTTATGACAAAGAAGATCAAAACACAACCAAAGAAGACAGTGAAACTAAGCTCCTACATCCAAAGCTCCAATAAAAATATGAATTGGGACCAGTCCATGGAAGAGCTCAAAAGGATTTTGAGAAGCAAGTAAGAGAAGTAGAGGAAAACTGAGAGTGATGCTAAAGGAGACCCCCAAAAAAATGCTGAAAAAATAACTCCTTAAAAAACTAGCCTAACCCACATAGCAAAAGAGGTCCAAAAAGCCAATGAGGAGAAGAATGCCCTAAAAAGCAAAATTGTCCAAATGGAAAAAGAAGTCCAAAAGCTCACTGAAGAAAATACTTCCTTAAAAATTAGAATGGAGAAATTGGAAGCTAGTGACTTTATGAGAAATCAAGACACTGTAACACTAATTCTAAAGAATGAAAAAAATAGAAGGGGATGTGAAGTATCTCATTGGAAAAACAACTGATCTGGAAAATAGATCCAGGAGAGAGAATTTAAAAATTATTGGACTATCTGAAAGCCATGATCAAAAAAGAGCCTAGACATCATCTTTCAAGAAATTATCAAGGAACACTGCCCTGATGTTTTAGAACCAGAGGGCAAAATAGAAATGGAAAGAATCCACTGATCACCTCCTGAAAGAGATCCCCAAAGGAAAACTCCTAAGAATATTGTAGCCAAATTCCAGAGTTCCCAGGTGAAGGAGAAAATATTGCAAGCAGCCAGAAAGAAACAATTCAAGTAATGTGTAAACACAATCAGGATAACACAAGATTTAGCAGCTTCTACATTAAGAATCTGGAGGGCATGGAGTATGATATTCCAGAGGGCAAAGGAGATAAGATTACAACCAAGAATCACCTACCCAGCAAAACTGAGTATAATCCTTCAGGGTAAAAAATGGTCATTCCATGAAATAGGGGACTTTCAAGCATTCCTGAGGAAAAGACCACAGCTGAATATAAAATTTGCCTTTCAAATACAAGACTCAATTGAAACATGGAAGAGGTAAACAGGAAAGAGAAATCATAAGAGACTTATTAAGGTTAAAATGTTTGCATTCCTGCATGGAAAGAGTCCTTTGTCAGTATTAGGGTAGTGGGAGGGATCAAATTATATGTATGTATAGATAGATAGATAGAGGGTACAGGGTGAGTTGAAGATGAAGGGGTGATATCTGGAAAGTAAAATTAAGGGGTGAGAGAGGATTATACTGGGAGAAGGAGAAGTAGAATGGGGTAAATTATCTCACATGAAACAGGCAAGAAAAAGCTTTTACAGTGGAGGGGAAATGGGGGAAGGTGAGAGGGAATGAGTGAATCTCATTCTCATAGGATTTGGCTTAAGGAGGGAATAACATACACAATGGGGTATGGAAATCTATCTTGCCCCACAGGAAAATAAGTGGGGAAGGGGATAAGAGAGCAGGGGGTTGATAGAGGGGAGGGCAGATTGGGGGAGGGGATAATTAAAAGCAAACACTTCTGAGGAAGGACAGGGTCAAAAGAGAGAATAAAATAAATGGGGGGTAGGATAGGATGAAGGGAAATACACTTAGTTTTTCACAACAGGACTACTATGGAAGTGTTTTGCATGACTGCACATTTATAACATGTATTGAGATGCTTACCTTTTCAGTGAGGGTTGGTGGGGAGGGAGGAAGGGAGCAAATTTGTAATCCAAAGTTTGAAAAGCATATGTTAAAATTTTTTAAAAATCAAAAATCAAAATAAATAAATAAAGTTACCAAAAAAATTACCTGTGGAACTCTTCATTATAGCAAAGGTCATCTGATATGGGACAAGAATCCATAGCAGTGGAGACATTATTAAGCGGGTTTCACCTTCAGTGTTCCAAATACTTGAGTGAGACCTTGATATTACCCACTCATGCGAACAATATTCAGAGCAAATATATTTTAAAAACTGGTGATTTTACTTTTGAATAAAATTTATGAAAGAAATATCAAAAATTTGAATGAGACCTGACCATTGTGATTTCAGGCATGAGGTAAATATTGGTACTTGTGAGCAGGGCTAGTAAATTAAAAAAAGGTAACATGGGGAGTATAGAAAATCATGATAGTAAATCAGGTTGCAGCTGTAGTCATTGCCCTCAGTAGTAGGGATGAGATTCTAGTCCTCTTCCTCTACTTTCAAATCTTTAGTGATATTCACCATCCATCACCTACTGTTATATTCCATCTGAACAAAGTCATCTCTCTCTCTCTCTCTCCCCTTTTGTCACTGGCATGCTTATGTAGTGTACATATGTTGCCTCAATTCCCTCTCTGCCCAGTCATTCCTGTAAGACTTTCAATGACTCCATGAGGTCACAGGACCCTAGAGCTAGAGCTGGAGGAGACCTCAGGTCCATCTAGTTCCATCCTCCCTCATTTTACAGAGGGGGAAACTGAAAATCACAGAGAACAAGTGACTTTTCTGAGAGTGCACAGGTAGTAAGTATCTGAGGCAGGATCTGAACCTGAGTTTTCTTGACTTGAAATTCAATGCTGCATCCACTACATCCTGATGCCTAAGCTACTGTCATCTCTCTAGAAGTTCTAAGACTAAAAGTGTAAGGAAAGATTTAGGTTTTTTGATGTTAAAGGAAAAATAACTTCCCCAAAATGGAAAGTTCTCTTATTAATCAGTCAGTAGATCTTTGTTGGCTTGAACTGAATTCTTTGGCTTCCTGTCTACATAATGATCTATCCTGAAGGTGTCACTTCCTTTACCCCACCTTTGCCATTTACTGATATGAAAGATTTGACAGGATTTATGCAGCAGCTTAGGTTATGAGATAGTAACAGATATAGAAATTATCAATTTAGCACCACAGATTTTATAAATCTCCTGCAGTGTCATGGAAACAAGTGAATCCAACAATACTCACTTATGCATCAGAGGGGGCCATAAGGTAACATGGCTCACCCTGTGGGTCTCAGGAAAACATTCTGCATACCAGAGTCTGATGGGAATGCATCATCTCCTTCTCACCCAGCTCCACATATCTGAAGGTCAGCACAGGAATCAGTGTATTGAGTATTGTCATCAGAGAGCAAAATGACAGACTGTCTATAAAACCTGGGCCCAAAGTGATCACTACCCAGAAAAGTTCTTTCTTTCTACAGCTACTGTGCTAATGGCACACAGTCATATAACTTCTGAGTCCTGTTGCCTTTTGCTGCCAGGTGAACAGTCTCAAAACACCACGGAGCCACTGACAGTGAATCTGCTATGCTTAGAAAAGGACTGATATGAATTTGAACACAGCATTTTGTTCTACTTTCCATTCCAAGGTCTGGCAGGGGACAGAAGAGGAAGAAAAATCTTCAAGCATTCAAAAGAACTTTGTCTATGTGGAAGAGTTGCAACAATTAGCAAAGACTTCTTAGGCTCAAAAAATCTGAGAAAGCATTGAGTAGATGATGGCCAAAGAAAATCTGAGTTATCAGTTCCTTGTTCATTGTCTTTTAAGTCAGCTCACTGTAGAAAAACTCCATTTGTTGAGGCCTTACTGCCTGTCTAGCACAGGGCTAGGCTCTGTGGAGAGGGGGAGGTGGAGAATGAGAAGAGGAAGGGTGAGGATTAAAGCAACAGCACTCCCTGGAAAGCTTTGGTTCAGCTTGGCTCCCATAAATAAATGGGCTAGCTCTTTTGTTCTCCATCCCATTTCCTCTCACCTTGGAGTCATTACTTTTTGACAACAACACTCCTTACCTGGACACAGAAAGGAAATCTGGGTTGGCAATGGGACGGTTTTTTGGTAGAAGGAAAGGAGCTTGGATTTGGAATCAAAAAGTCTCAGGCTCAAATCCTGCCTCTGTCACTGATGACCTGTGGATCCCTGAGCAAGTTCCTAGATCAGTAAAATAAGAAGGTTTCATCACACAGCCTGTGAAATCCCTTTCAGCACCAAAGCTATTTTCCTATGTGTGACTTTAGCAAGCCACTTCTCTCTGGGCCTCAGTTTCCTCATCTATATACTGAGTAGTTTGGATAGATAACCACTGATAACCCTTACAGCCCTTGATCTAAAAGCTTGTGCATGACCTCTGGCAAATCATCTGTGTAAAATGAGGGGACTGGACTAGGTGGTCTCTCAGGTCCCTCCCATCTCTACATCTAGAATCTTACGATCTTGTGGGCCCACTGAAGGCCTTAATGAAGAGGTTGGGTAGAGGGAGACCTAAGGTCACAGATATACACCATGCATTTGAGAATGTTGGTAGTGCCTGAATGGAGAGAAAAATGACCTTGTTCAGCATGGAGTATATCAGTTAGAGAGGGATGGAGAACATGGTTCAGGGGAAATGAGATGAATGAAAAGCCTGAGAGACAGAGTTTCTGGGTAATTAATAATCAATATATCAACTAGGCTACCTGGTAAGAAATTGACGATCAGTAGTCACTTTCCATAACCAAAGACAAAAGGATGGAGAAGAATGAATGATTAAATACCTTTCGAAAATGAGTTGCCCCAGATAGATGAAAATCAACCCTGATTGGTGAACAATTAATGAGAAAGTTAGTATGTTAATATGAGGAGGTGGGCTTAAAGTCTTTGCCTTCTACAACTAAGAACATGATCATGAGACTCAGACACCTCCCGCAATCTGGAGGAAGGAATCCATCTCTACACAAAGTACTCTGGTTGGTTTTCTTCTTCATGAGCTGGATTGCCCAAAACCACAATGGGGGGTGGCAAAGGCTTAGATTTAGTGCTTTAGTGTTGGAACTCACCTAGAGTACATTCTGTTTACACTATAAACAGAAGTAAGGTCTTCTAATTGGTTGGGGTCCTGACCAAGATCATGAAGCATGTTCCCTGAGGATTTGAAAACCTCAAGTATCAGCAATACCCTTCAGAGAGTGACTGACTTTCTTCAGCTGGTCCTTGTATGAGGAAATAGAAAAAGCCTTAATCCTAATTTAGTAATAGGCTTTTCATGTGATAGAAAAAAAATCAGTTGTCTCAGCAAGGAGATGAGATTTGGAAGTAGAAAAGCCTGATTAGTATCCCAGTCCTCCTACTGAGGGCAATGACTACAGCCATTGCCCCAGTGTCTGTTTCTGTATACTCCTAGCATTATTGGTTAAGTTGGTTGTATGTTTATTAGCCCTACACAGGGCAGTTATGTGGTGAAGTGGATAGAAATTCAATAGGCTTGGAGCGAGGAAGATTTGATTTCAAGTCTGGCCTTTACACCCTTACTAGCTATGTGACCCTAGGAAAGTCAGTTAACACTTATTTTTCTCAGTTCCTCATCTGTAAAATGGGAATACACTGGAGAAGGAAATGGCAAACCACTCTAGCATCTTTGCTGAGGAAACCTCATGGATAAAAGTCCATGCTATCACATAAAGTTGGATGTCACTGAGCCAATGAACAACAATAACAGGTCCTGGGACTCTGGGCAAATATGTACCTGAATGCCTGATTTCACACTGGTAAAGTCTCATTCAAAGTTGATATTTCTTTTATAAATTTCTTTCGAAACAAGGATCAGTCATATTTTTTGCATATATTTCCAAAAAATTTTGGTTCCTTCGGCTGGGCAACATTAAGGCTTTATCCACCTAACCCCAGTGGAGGGTAACATCAACCCACTGGTGTCATCACTGCTATGAAGGCTTATCATGTGTCAGATGACTTTTGATATGATGGAGAGTAATAGATAATTTTGATGCTGGTGATTTACTCTGAAATGATATTGACACTGAAGGAATTCAGAACTCTTCATTTTAGAGATTTGGGATTTTATTTAGTTCCATTCTGCCAGCTGAACCAAGAAAGACCTGTAAAACAGGGTAAAATTCAATAAAAATATGGTTCAAAATGAGTTGCAGGTTTGGATTCACGATGGTAGAATAAAGGTGTAATAACTACATGGTCCAAAAAACAAGGATCTCAACTGTATGATACTTTTTTCTCTGGTGTAAAACCTTCATTGCACTGCTATATTCCATGTAAATTCTACACTGTCCTCTTTGACCATTAGATATCACCAAAGGCCGTGCCATAATAATCTTCAAAATCTTTTTTTCACCAAGAGATATCACCAAAACAATGTGACATAATTTTCAATGGCATTAAATTGGCGAAAAGCCCATTTATTAAAAGCCTAGTGCATGTCACACTCTGCTCGGGGAGCTAGGAGTCTAAAGACAAAAGGAAACAGTCCCTGCCTCCAGAAAAAATTTCATCCTCTTCATGGAGGCTAACTCTGTATGAGTAACACAAAACTCAGTAAGCGTGGTCCATAAAATGAGGAAGAAGAAAATTCTTAGCATTCCTTTCCAGAGGTGAAAGGTCCTCTGGGATGGCAACATGAATTTGTTTTCATATATTTTCAAAGTCTTCATTTGTTTTACCAAATTTTTCTTTAAGAATTTTTTTTCTCCTGTACGATGGTTCTCTGCATACTTTTGCAGTTCAGTCATTCTTCATTCATGTCAGGCTCTTTGTGACCCCATTTGGGGTTTTCTTAACAGAGATGCTAGAGTAGTTTGCTGTTTCCTTCTCTAGCTCACATTACAGAAAAGGCATCCAAGGCAAACAGGATTAAGTGACTTGCCCAGGGTCACACAGTTAGTAAGTGTCTGAGGCTGGATTTGAACTCAGGTCTTGCTGACTCTGGGCCCAGAGCTCTATCCACTGAGCAACCTAGCTGCCATGTTCTCTCTAAAATAAAGCACCATAGACTTGTGAACCATGCATTGGTCAAGGCTGTTAGAGTGAATGGGAGGTGGCTAAAGGGCTCAGCTGATTCCTTCCAGCAGCACTGACTAGTAACTTCTTTGCCATTTTCTCATGCAGGTCTCTACCCTTCTTCCCTATGAACCCCTTTTAGACTCAGTTTCCTCATCTGTAAAATGGGAATGACCCTGGCATTCCCTACCTAACACATAAAGCACTCTATCTATCTCTCAGTTGTACAGAAATATGAGTTGTTCTATCACTAACTTTGTCACAAGGGATCTCTGTCCTGGGAACAGGAAAGAAAGGAGAGAGGCAACTAAGATAAAGCTTGTGCAATGACCAGGAATGGCCCAAATGTGAGTACTCCAATATAGCAAATACTAGGGAATATTGGGCATGAAGGGACACTGAGTGCTGGGAAGGATAGCTTTCACAGTGAGGTGAGAAAGGAAGCCTGGAGTTTCGACCAGCAAGAGAGAGGCAGAGGCAGATATAAGTGGGGCAAAAGAGGTGAGAATGGATTTCCCATACCACGCAAAGGAAGGGAGCCAGAGAGGAAGGACATGGAGAAAAAAAGCCTGCCACAAGGAGAGAGGAGATGCTGATGGTGCTTGAAGGACCCAGGGGACACTGCGCCTGTAGACATGAAACAAATGAGATGAAGAAGAAAAAGGCAGAAAAGAGATCTAGCAATTAGGAGATAATGAAAACACTACAGAAAGGGCCCCATGGGTAATAGAAAGGCCCCGGGGAACAATCTCTGGAAACGAACACCAGTCCCCTGTGGAGAAGGGATTGAGGAAAGGCATTAGTGTATTTGCTCTTGAAAGAGATGTTGCCAAGTTTCTAAGAGAGAACAGGAAAGAAATGGAGCAGCCCCTCCCCACAATGCCAAAGTGCCAAAGCAGACAGCTCAAAGGCTGGGAAAGGACTGAGAGTCAGCCTCTCATTTCCTACCTGAGACACAACAAATCCTCTCTCTTTATGATATCCCTCACAAGAGGCCATCCAATCTCTGCTTGGAGTCTTTCAGTAATGGGGAACTCACTTCCTCCCAATCTAGGTCATTCCACTTTGGAATGTTCAGTTTTGCATTATGTTAAGGCAAACCTGCACCCCAGTAATCAATTAATTAATCAATCCCAAAAATATGTATTAAGCACCTATGAGGTGCCAAGCACTTTGATTCAAATTCCCCGTTCTGAAGCCACACCAAATCTAATTCCTTTGCCCTGTGAAAGTCCTTCAGATATGTGAGGAAAGCTACCATTGCCTCTGCTGTCTCCTCTTTTCAGAGTGAAATGCCCCCCACTTATAGATTCACGGAATTTAGAGATGGCAGAGTCTAATCCCCTCCACTACAAGTGATCATGATATTCTAGGTGTGGTCTATCCAGGACCACGGAGAGTTGTTTATACTCTTGGCATGATATTTTATCCAGTCATGTGATTTCACTAGTGTGGGGGCACTCCAGCTTGGAGAGTCCTGCTGTTGATGCAATAAGCCACAGATTAAAGAGTTGCCTGGGACACAGAGGGGTTAAATGATTTGCTTATGTTCACATGGCCAAGCCAGTAGGTAGGACCCAGGTCTTCCTGATTCCTAGACTGTCCTCAGGCCCCATCACATGCTTGTATTCATGCAACCTGAAATCACCTTAGCAAAGGCAGCTATGTGGCAAGGAAGAGAACACTGGACAAGTACACACACACACACACACACACACACACACACACACACACACAAAAACTCTTTTTCCCACCATCTGACCTCTGATAGAATCTAGGTTGTGTGGGGTGCAAATGAAGTGTACCTAATCCTAGAGTGAAGCCCTCCTTCCCCTAATTTTTAGTAATAATTGAACAAGGAAGCACAATAGAATTTTTCCTTTGCCAGGTAGCACAAATGAATCCATGTAAACCCAGCAAAGCTTAACCCCCTGCCATTGTATGAGTGACTGATGCTAGCTGGTTTGGCTCAATCACTGCAAATTATTGATGAGGTGAATCATTTAATCAATGTAAATATGAAAAAAAGCACAGGCAGGCTTTGAAGCCCCCACGTACCAAAAAGCACAACCCCTGGGCCCCAGGGTGCTTGCCCCTAGCTCATTCAAAGAACACGGAGTAGGAGAGGGGTCTCACACCTTTTCTAGTGAAAACCCATATCAAGTTAGCCACCCCACCTCTGGTGGAATAGGCTCTTTCTAGATGCAAAATTTAGTGTCCAGCAAGGCAGGAACAGCTAGTTCCAATCACTGGTTGCCATGGTGACTGGTTGTTGCCAAGGATACCTGGACTCCTGAGTTGCTGGCATTCAGGAGACCTCTTTATCAGGCTTCTTAGGCTCTTAGGCCAGGGGGAGGGGAGGGCTTCTTCCTAGCTTTGCCCTGGGCTGCCAGCTGGGTGCAAATCTAAATTACCAGGGGCTACAAAATATTCAGGAGATACTCCCAAATACACACTTATGTACACATAGGCATACCCCCCCCACACACACATATTGTATATATAGTATATATTGAGAGAGAGAGAAGAGGAGAAAGACAGAAATAGAGATGCAGAGACAGAGAGAGGAAGAGCCAGAGCCAGGAGAAAGAGAAATACAGATGCCAGCTGCAGAATACATGCATGAGAAGACACATAAGGCAAGCAGCTATTGCTAAGAGACTTGCATCAGAGAAGGAAACAAACATCCTAGGCACTCTGGTGACCTCACTGATCTCTTCCTAGCCAGGTGAGGAACTGAGGCCCAACAAGGTTAAGCTGTTGCCCTGGGTCACACAGGTACTAAGCATCAGAGGTAGCATTGGAACCCAGTTCTTGACTCCAAGCAGACACAGTTCTTTCCAGAATACAATTCTTCCTCCTAGAGCAGCTTTTGCCAAATCCAGATTTTCTCCAGGGGACATCAGAATTTTGCTTTTAAATTTCCTCAAAGAAAAGGTAAATGACTCAATTTCACTGAGCAGTTGATTATTAGTTGTAATCCAGGCTGTTTTGCTTTACACAATATGACTTTCCAAGCCCTCAGATATTTTAATGTAGAACCTGCAAGGTCCTCTGTAATCCTGACTGTGGTTCCATAATATTTGAATTGTTTCTTTCTGGCTGCTTGCGGGATTTTCTCCTTAAACTGATAATTCTGTAATTTGGCTACAAAATTCCTTGGCATTTTCAATTTGGCATCTCTTTCAGGAGGTGATCCGTGGATTCTTTTGATGACTGTTTTGTCCTCTGGTTCTAGATCTTTAGGACAATTTTCCTTGATGATCTCTTGAAAGATGCTGTCCAGGCTCTTTTTTTTTTTTTCATCATGACTTTCAGGTAGACCAATAATTCTTAAGTTATCTTTCCTGGATCCTTTTTCCAGGTCAGTTGTTTTTCCCCATGAGGTATTTTACATTTTTTCCTATATTTTCATTCCTTTTGACTTTCTTTGATTCTTGATATCTCATAGTTATTAGCTTCCCATTGCCCAATTCTAATTTTTAATGAATCATTTTCTTCAGTTAGCTTTTGTACCTCCTTTTCCATTTCTCCCATTTTACTTTTTAGGGAGTTCTTCTCTTTGGTGAGGTTTTATACCTGCTTTTCTATTTAGCCAATTCTACTGTTTAAGGAGTTGTTTTCTTCAGTGTACTTTTTTCCATTTTGTCAACTGTATTTTTAAAGGAATTGTTCCATTTTTCTTCTGCTTCTCTTATTTGAGCTCTTCCAAGAAGGCTTTTTGGGCTTCAGACCAGTTCATATACCCCTCTGAGGTTTCAGATGTGGGTATATTGACAATTTTGTGCTCTCCTGAATTTCTGGTTTGATCTTCCTGTCACCAAAATACTTCTCTATGGTCCCTGTTTTTCTATGTTGCTTTTTGCTCATTTTGTTTGCCTTTTTTTCTGGCTTTTAAGGTTGATCTCTACTTTGGGTGCACAAGGAGCAATATCCCAACTTCTTTTGCTGGGTCCTAGGGGCATGGTTACTGGCTTGATGAGACACCTCCCTTCCTGTACTGGTCCCCTTCAGCAACAGTGAGAGGGACCTTTCCTGGTTAATCCCCAAAGCCTTCTGAGCTAAAGGACTATTGCACCTTGTCTTTATGCTGGCTCCACTGTTTCAGGATTTTTCCTGGGACAATATTCTCTGGGTTTTTTGAGGTCAATAAGGGAGAGTGAGAGTGATTTAGTAATTACTCTTCCATCTTGGCTCCCCTTACTCCTTAATCTTTTTTCCATATCACTTAAAAAAATATGTTATACTTTCTTTTTTCAAAAGAATAATTTTCGTTGCTTTTTGTGTATTTTTAAAAATCTATTTATTTTTAGCTCTCAACATTCACTTCCACAACATTTTGAGTTTCAAATTTCCATCCCATCTTGCCCCTCCGTCCACCCCAAAATGGGAAGCATTCTGAATACCCCTTCCCCTAGTTGGCCCTCCCTTCTGGCTTTCCCCTCCTTTCTCTTATCCCCTTCTTCTATATTCCTGTAGGGGAGGATAGATTTCTGTATCCCATTTCCTATATTTCTCATTTCCCAGTTCCATGCAAAAACATTTTTTTAACATGTGTTTTTAAAACTTTGGGTTCCAAATTTTCTCTCCCTCCCTCCCCATCCACCCTCATTGAAAAGGCAAGCAACTCAATAGGGGTTATACATGTGCAGTTATGGAAAACATAGCAGTCATTTTGTGAAAAACTAACTCTATTTCCCTCAATCCTACCCTGTCCCCCATTTATTCTATTCTTTCTTTTGACCTTGTCCCTCCTCAGAAGTATTTGCTTCAGGGGTAGCTAGGTGGTGCAGTGGATAGAGCACTGGCCCTGAAGTCAGGAGGACCTGAGTTCAAATCCAGTCTCAGACCAAACACTTGACACTTACCAGCTGTGTGACCTTGAGCTAGTCACTTAACCCCCATTGCAAAAAAATAAAAACAAAAAAAACACACACCAAAAAACAGACAAAAAAAGAAGTGTTTGCTTCTGATTACCCCCTCTCCCAATCTGCCCTCACCTCTATCATCATTCTGCTCTCTTATCCACTTCCCTCCTGTCCCCCGCCACTTTTTCCTGTAGGGTAAGATAGATTCCCATACCCAACTGAGCGTGTATGTTATTCCCTCCTTAAGCCAAATCTGATGAGAATAAGATTCACTTACTCCCTCTTACCTTCCCCCGTTTCCCCTCCACTGCAAGAGCCTTTTCTTTTCTGCTTTTTTTTTGTGTGAAATAATTTACCCTGTTCTATCTCTCACTTTCTCCTTCTCCCAGAATCCTCTCTCACAACTTAATTTTAATCTCCAGATATCACCCCTTCATCTTCTACTCACCCTGTTCCCTCTATCTATCTATCTATCTATCTATCTATCTATCTATCTATCTATCTATCTCTCTGTACATACATAAGATTTTTCCCCTCCAACTACCCTATTACTGACAAAGGTCTCATGAGTTACAAATGTCATGTTTCCATGCAGGAATGTAAACAGTTCAATCTTAATAAGTGTCTTATGATTTCTCTTTCCTGTTTACTTCTTCATTTTCCACTTGAGTCTTGTATTGAAAGACAAATTTTCTGCTCAGCTCTGGTCTTTTCATCAGGAATGCTTGAAAGTCCTCTATTTCACTGAATGACGATTTTTTCCCGTGAAGGATTATATTCAGTTTTGCTGGATAGGTGATTCTTGGTTGTAATCCTATCTCCTTTGCCCTCCGGAATATTATATTCCATTCCCTGTGGTCCCTTACTGTAAAAGCTGCTAAATCTTGTGTTATCCTGATTGTGTTTCCACAATACTTGAATTGGTTTTTCTGGCTGCTTGCAATATTTTCTCCTTGACCTGGGAATTCTAGAATTTGGCTGCAACATTCCTAGGAGTTTTGCTTTGGGGATCTCTTTCAGGAGGTGATCAGTGGATTCTTTCAATTTCTATTTTGCCCTCTGGTTCTAAAATATCAGGGCAGTTTTCCTTAATAATTTCTTGAAAGGTAATGCCTAGGCTTTTTTTGATCATGGCTTTCAGATAGTCCAATATTTTTAATTCTCTCTCTGACCTTTTCCAAGTCAGTTGTTTTTCCAATGAGATATTTCACATTGTTTTCTGATTTTTCATTCTTTTGGATTTGTTTTACAGTGTCTTGATTTCTCTAAAGTCACTAGCTTCCAATTGCTGTATTCTAATTTTTAAGGAAGTATTTTCTTCAGTGAGCTTTTGGACTTCCTTTTCCATTTGGCAATTTTGCTTTTTAGAGGATTCTTCTCCTCATTGGCTTTTGGACTCTTTTGCCATTTGGGTTAGGCTATTTTTTAAGGTGTCATTTTCTTCAGTGTTTTTTTGGGTCTCCTTTAGAAAGTTGTTGACTTGTTTTTCATGATTTTCTTGCATCACTTTCGTTCCTCTCCCCAGTTTTTCCTCTGTTTCTCTTGCTTGCTTCTCAAAATCCTTTTTGAGCTCTTCCAAGGCCTGGGACTGATTCATATGTTTTCTTGGGCTTTGGATGTAGGACTTTGAGTTTCATGTTTTCTTCTGGTTGTATGTTTTGATCTTCTTTGTTACCAAAAAAAGATTCTACGGTGTGACTCTTTTGCACATTTTGGTCATGATCCCAGCCAATTATTTGAGTTATAAACTCTTTGTTAACATAGAGGTCTGCTTCCAATGTGGAGAATGTACTGTCCCAAGCTTCAGGAGTTTTCTGCAGCTGTTTTCAGAGATGCTTGTAGGAACCAGTAAATTTTCAGGTCTTCCAAGTGCCATGATCAAGGGCAATCCTTCCTGTTCCTGTGCTCTGGTCTATGAGTGACAGACCACAAGCACTCTTTTCTGTCTTAGAACTGTGAGGAGGATTTCCTCTCTACAGTCACTACAAGCTCCACCACGCCAGTGCTCCTCCTTGCACCAAGACCACCACTCAGAACTGTGACCCAGATCCAAGCACAGGCAAAAAGAGAATCCTGCATCAGCAAAGAGATCCTGCAATCCCCTCTGATCAGCCACTCAATTCCCCCTCATTCTGTAGGCGGGAAGCTCAGGAGGCAGCCGCTGCCAGCCCCTAAGGCCTGAGATAAACCTTGCTTCTTTCTCTCACTGAAGAAACAGACTTTTCCCACTACCTTCTAAGTTACTTTGTGTTTGTGGGTGAGAAGTCTGGATACCCAAAGCTGCCTGCAATTCAGTCCTCTGAGTCCTGCTCCAGGTTTGCTGTGGCCTGCCGCCCACACCTAACTGTGCTCCTTCCTGCCAGCCAACATACCATTCCAATTCAACCATCCAGGTTGTCTTGGGCTGGAAATTTGTTTCACTCTGTCTTTTTGTGGGTTCTGCTGCTTTAGAATTTGTTTAGAACCATTTTTTTTACAGGTATTTGGAGGGGTGTTGGGGAGAGCTCAAGCAAGGCACTGCTTTCACTCTGCCATCTTGGCTCTGCCCCATTTTTTGTGTATTTTATATCACCAGAGTTTTCCCACATATCCCTTCCTTTAACCCTCCCAGAGAACCATCTGAAATGACCAATAATATTTTTTTAAGGAGAAAACTTAATTCAGCACAACTGATGGACACATTGAAAAAGTCTGAGATCATGTGCTGTCTGTCCCATCTCTTGACCTCTTATGTCCACAAAGGGGTAGGTTAGGGGTGTGTTCCTGTATCTCTTCATTTGAATCATGCTTCATCTTTATGACCTTGTCACATCTACTTTTGAATTTTGATATTTTGTTTCCATTTACATTATGGTTTTTGTGTATATTGTGTTTTTGCTCTACTTATATCAATCCGCATCAGGTAACATAAATCTTCCTATGCCTCTCTGTATTCATCAGGCATATCACTTCTTACAGTATAGTAATATTCTGTTATGTTCATGTACCCCAATGTGTTTAGCCATTCCTCATGAGCCATAGGTATCTATTTGTTTCCACTTTTTAGCAATCACCATAAATCCTTGCTATAGATACTTTGAAGAATAAAGGGTCTTTCTTCTTATCATGGCTCCCTTGGGGTATGAGGTCAGTAATGGAATCTCTGATTCAAAGGATAATGACATCTTAGTCACTTCACTTGCATCATTCTAAATTGATTTAGGAAATGGTTATATGATTTCACAGCTCCACCAACAATTTAGTCATGTGCCTGTCCTTCCATAACTCCTCCAACATTGAGTATTGTCATTTTTCTCAACTTGAGAGTGTAGCATGAAACCTCAGGGTTATTTTGATTTATACATGAGAATTATGAGAGCAGAATATATAGCCTGCATAGTAAAAATAATGAGCAGAACTGATTTCCAGTTCTTAACCACCACAAAAAGACCTACTATGAGTATTTTTGTACAAGTGGGTGGTTTTCCCTTATTTCATCTCTTTGGATAGGATATGCACAGTGTGTGAGCCCTTTGGGCATAGCTCCAAATTGCTCTCCAGAATGGTTGGAATATTTCCCAAATCCACTAACACTGTACTAGTGTCCCAATTTTCCCGTGTTAACTCCAACTTTTATCATTTTCCTTTTCTGTCATATTGGCCCATCTAATAGGTATGAGGTGGTATGTCAGAGTTGTTTTAATTTGTCTTTATTTAATCAATAGTGACGTAGAGCATTTTTAAAAATACAGCCATAGAGAGCTTTGATTTCTTTGTCTGAAAATTATCTGTTCCTATTTTTTCTATCATTCTGAAGATTAAAAAAGTTTGAGAGACATAATTATTTGGTAATTAATCATTTTATTAATAATGCTAGCATTTAATTAACACAAAATGTCAATGGCACTCTCAGATGCCAAGGACTATCATGGAGGCTTATATGCCCTTGGAGAAGTGGGTTTTCAGAGGGTGGCTATCAACTCTGATTGCTTAACAATTAATGAGAGAATGAGAGGTAGAACTATTCTAATGAAGGACTGAGGGATGCTCTTCTAAACTGTCCAGTTTTGGGCAGTCTAAGCAAATCAGGCAACACTGAGTAGGGCACAATGAGCTTCCAGTCCCATTTATAGCAATGTTTTTCAGAGTCTGAGGACCTACAGGTTCTTGAAAAAAATATTGGTTTCAGTTCAATATTTGCTTATTAATATAAGGGAAAAATAAGCATTAAGCTCACCAACAATTGGGGAATGACATGTATTCTCAGAAATTAGACTCAGTTCTGTATATGTTTGAGAAATGAGGCCTTTATGAGAGACACAATGTATAAATTGAATAAAGCTGGGAAGCTTTCTGCTTTCCTTCAAATTTTGGTAGCATTGGTTTTGTTTCTGTAAACTCTTTTTAATTTGCCATAATCAAAATTATCCATTTTTAATCTGGTAATACTTTATATCTCTTGCTTGGTCATAAATTCTTGTCTTCTCCATAGATCTGACAAGTAAACTATTTTTTGCCTTCTTATTTGCTTATAGCATCACCTTTTATATCTAAAGATGATATTCCCATTTTGACCTCCTCTTCATATATGGTGCAAGATGTTGGTCTATACTTACTTTCTGCCATACTGTTTTCCAGGTTTCCCAGCAGTTTTTTCAAATAGTGAGTTTTTGTGCAAAAAGCTTAGGTCTTTGGGTTTTTAAAAACTAGATTATTATGGCCATTTACTACTATGTCTTTTCTTCCTAATCTATTCCATTGATTCATCACTCTATTTCTTAGCCCATACCAGACAGTTTTAATGATTACAAAATTTATTATACAGTTTAAGATTTTGTGCATCTAGGCCACCATCCTTCACATTTTTGAAATTAATTCACTTGACATTCTTAACCTCTTGCTCTTCTAGATGAATTTTTAATAATTTTTCTAGCTCTATAAAAGAATTTTTGGTAGTTTAATTGGTAATTTAATAAGTAAATTAATTTAGGTAGAATTGTCTTCTTTATTATATTAATCTGGCCCACACATGCACAAATGGTATTTTCCCAATTGTTTAGGTCTGACTTTATTTGTATGAACAGTGTTTTGTAATTATTTTCATAGAGTTCCTGGGTTTGTTTTGGCAGGTAGACTCTCAAGTAATTTATATTGTCTAATTAAAATGAAATTTCTTTTTGTATCTCTTGCTGCCAGACTTTTTTTTGCTAATATATAGAAACATTCATGTTTTATGTGAGTTTATTTTATATTCTGCCACTTTGCTAAATTTGTTAATTACTTGAACTAATTCTTTTATTTGATTCTCTAGTATTCTTCAAGTATATAATGATATCATCTAAAAGTAATAATTTGTTTTCTCCTTGCCTGACCTAATTCCTTCTATTTCTTCTTCTGTTCCTATTGCTATAGCAAACATTTCTAGTGCAATGTTAAGTAACAGCAGTGATAATGGGCACCCTTGTTTTAGTCATGAACATATTGGGAAGGCTTCCATCTTATCCCCATTACAAATAATACTTGCTGATGGTTTTTGAGAGGTACTACTTATCATTTTTTAAAAAGCTCCATTTATTCCTATGCTGTATAGTTTTTTTTTCTCTAGGAATGGGTGCTGTATTTCATCAAAAGCTTTTTCTGTATTTCTTTTTCACTTACTCTGGGTAATATATGTCTTTACAAATATTCATCCATTTCACTTAGATTGTCAGATTTATTGACATGCAGATTTAGTAAAATAGCCCCTGATCATTGCTTGGATTTCATCTTCATTGATGATGAATTCACCCTTTTCATTTTTGATACCAGTAATTTCATTTGACAGTCAGCTAACTGGCAGCATGAATAGAATGAAGGCCTGAAATCAGAAAGACTCATTTGACTGAGTTCAAATTTAGCCTCAGACTTGGGCAAGTCACTTAAGGCTGTTTGGCCGAGTTCCTCTTCTGCAAAATGAGCTGGAGGAGAGGAGCCAATAAGGCAGAGTGAAAGCAGTGACTTGCTTGAGCTCTCCCCCAAACCCCTCCAAATACCTGTAAAAAATGGCTCTAAACAAATTCTAGAGTAGCAGAACCCACAAATAGACAGAGTGAAACAAATTTCCAGCCCAAGGCAACCTGGATGGTTGATTAGAAAGATCTATCACAGGCTGGAGAGAAACACAGTTCAGTGTGGGGCTTGAGCAGGGAAAGACAGCTTTTCAATTAAATATAATCAAAATGATCTATTTTACATCCGTGATGCTCTCTATCTCTTGTTCATTGAGAACCTGTAACTCACTTAATTTCTCCTTTAAGAACTTGGATGCTATACCACTTGGTGCATTTATGTTTGTATTGAAATTACTTAAATGTCTATGTTACCTTTAGCAAGATGTAGTTTCCTTTCTTATCTCTTTTATTAGGTCTTTTTGCTTTTGCCTTGTCTGAGATCAAGATTGCTACCCTGCTTTTTTTTTTCTTTTATTTTACTTCACTTGAAGCATAATAGATCTTTCTCCAGCTCCTTACCTTTACTCTATGTGTATCTCTTTCTTCAAGTGTGCTCTATAAACACCATATTGAGGATCTGGTTTTTGATCTATTCTGTTACTCATTTCTTTTTATAGGAAATTTCATGCCATTTACATCTACAGTTATGATTACTAACTGTGTATTTCCCTCCATCCTATTTTTCCTCCTGTTTGTCCTCTCTCTCCTCTCACTCTTTCTGTCCTTGACAGTGTTTTGCTTCTCTCTACCACCTCCTCGATCTGACTTCTCTTCTGTCACTTCCCTTCTGTTCTCCTGCCTTTACTTAATCTCCTCACTTCCTACTTTCCTGTGTGGTAAGATAGATTTATATTCAACTGTGTGTATATCATTCCCTCTTTTGAGCCAATACTGATGAGAGTAAGGTTCAAGCTGATGCCCATTGCCCACCATCCCATTTCCCTCCACTGTAATAGGTCTTTCACTCTTCTTCATGTGAAATAATTTACCCCCTTCTGCCTTTCCCTTCCTTCTGCACTGGTCCTCTTTCTCATCCCTTAATTATTTTTTATGTCTTACCTCAAATTGGCTTATACGCGCACCCTCTGTCTATGTATATTCTTTCTAGCTGTACTATTAGTGGTATAATTTTTAAGAATTACAAGTATTATCTTTCCATGTAGGGATGTAAACAGGTCATCTCCACTGAATCCCTTACATTCCCTTTTTCCTTTTTCCCTTATTAGAATTTTCTTAGCTCTTGACATTTAGGGATGAGATTTTTTTGTTCAGTTCTGGTGTTCTCCTTATGAAAGCTTGAAATCCATCTCTTTCACTGAATGACCATTTTTTCCCTTACAGTATTATGCTTAATTTTGCCTGGTAGGTGATTCTTAGTTGTAGGACTAGCTTTTCTGCCTTCCTGAATATCATGTTGCATGAACTCTGATCCTTTAATTTTGCAGCTGCTAAGTCCTGTGTAATCCTGATTGTGGCTCCCTGATAGTTGAATTGTCTTTTTTTTGGCCACTTGCATTATTTTTCCTTGATTTGATAGTTCTGCAACTTGGCTATAATGCTCCTTGGAGTTTTTATTTGGGGAACTCTTTCCTGAGGTGATTAGTGGATTCTTTCAGTACCTAATTGGCTATCTGGTTCCAGGGTTTTAGGGCAGTTTCTTCAATAATTTCTTGAATGATACTGTGCATGTCTTGCATTTGATTATGACTTTCAGGCAGTCCAGTAATTCTGACATTGTCTCTCTTGGATCTATTTTCCTGATCATTTTTTTTCCAGTGAGGTATTTCACATTTTCTCCTAATTTTTCATTCTTTTGAATTTGTTTCATTGATTCTTGGTTTTCACAGAGTCATTAGTTTCTACTTGCCCAATTCTAACTGTTCCATTTTTTGTCATTTTGGTTTTTGGTGAGGCAGTTGGGTTTAAGTGACTTGCCCAGGGTCACACAGCTAGTAAGTGTCAAGTGTCTGAGGCCAGATTTGAACTAAGATCCTCCTGACTCCAAGGGCAGAGCTCTATCCACTGCACCATGTAGCTGCCCTCACAGAACAGAGAAAAGCAAACAAAAACATATCCTAAACTTAAGTATTGGAACTTAATTGGAGAGTAAGAAAAGAAAAAAAAGCATGACATGTGCATAGCAGAACATAAGAGAGGATTCAAAACGTGTAACAAGAAATCTTCATTTCAAGAAAGTCTGTATGATTAATATCACACATTTTATTGAGACCTGTCTACCTTTTCTTTGTTTCCTTATAAGATTTCTTTTGTTCTCTGCTATGAACTTTTTTGCTTTGTTCTTTTTTTCCCTCCCCTGCCCCAGAAGGCTACAACTGAGTGTAGATATATTTCTCTATGGCTAAAAATATATACATACATATATACACACACACACACACACACACACTATATATATATATATATATATATATGTACACACACACACACATATATATATATATATATATATATGTGTGTACACATATATTTATATATATACACATATGCATTCCCAAATTCCTACACCTGATCTTTGTTTTTTATGTTGGTGCGTGTCTCTTGTTTTTTATCCCTCCTGAGTCCTCTACTTCATTTATACTCCTTATCTTGCCCTTCTATTACTTAGCCTACCCCCTTCCAAGTATCCCTCTCCTATCCTCCCATTCCCATAAATGGGCCCTTGTACCCTATTTTCTAATCCTCCTTTAGTGAACCTTCCCTTGTCCTCTCCCTCCTCCCTATCTCATCATCATTTTATGTCTTCTAAATTTAGAAGTCTTTTATATTCTTCTAAACACACACACACACACACACACACACATAGTTTCCTTTTAAACCCATTAGTAGGTTACCAGAACTACCAGCCCTCCTCCCCCATCTAATTCCCCTGAATCAATTCTTCCTCTTGCACCTCATTTGTATAAAATAACTACTCTTTTTAGCTGTTACTAAATGATTTTACTTTTTAAAGTCATATATACAGGTCTACTCAAATCTTTCTTATGAGCTACCCAATTTTTTTTGGTTTATTTTTATTAACTTATTTTGGTTTATCAATAATCACTTCCATATGCTTTTGAGTTTAAAATTTTTCTCCCACTTCCTCCCCACCACCCTCCCCAAGACAGTGCACAATCTCATATAGGCTATACATTTACATTCCTATTAAACATATTTTCACATTAATTATGTTGTAAGTAAAAATTAAAACCAATAGGAGGAACCATCAGAAAGAGGAAACAAAACTCAACAGAAGAGAAAAAAAAAGCAATTCAACTTCCATAGTTCTTTCTTTGGATTTGGATAGCATTTTCGATCATGAGGCCTCTGGAGATTTCTTGAGCTACCCAAATATTAATAAGAATCTTAGACATATATTTCATGTTTTACATACATAAGAAGTAAACAGTCTGTCCTTAATGAATCCCTCATAATCAGTCTTTGGTAGGTACCTTATTTTTCTCTTGGCTTTTCTATGTTGAAACTTCAATAAACTTCAGGAGTTTTTGTTTTTGTTTTTGTTTTTTTTCCAACAAAATCTTGAAAGTCTGACAGTTGATCAAATGTCCTTTTTTTCATTCAGTATTATGCTGAACATTGCTCGGTATGATATTTTCAGCTGGAACCCCAGTTCTTTTGCTCTTTGATATATAGTGTTCCAAGGCCTGTGGTCCTTTAGGGTCTTTGCTTCTAGCACATGTGTGATTGTAATTGTGGCACCATCATATTTAAATTGTTTTTCTTGTTGTTTTTAATATGTTGTTCTTGAGCTGGGGGTTTCAGAATTTGACTATAATATTCCAATGAGTTTTCTTCACAGGGTATACTTTAAGTGGTGATTGATGGATTTTTTTTCTATTTCTACTTTCCTCCCCTTGTTCTAATGCTTCAGGACAATTTTCTTTAATTATTTCTTGTGTTAGTGTATCAAGATTCTTTTTTTGATCATAGCTTTCAGTTAATCCACTTATTTTCATGTTTTCTCTTCTTGATCTGTTGTTTTTCTTGTAGGATGTTTCATTTTCTCTTCTATTTTTTCATTATCCATATTTTGTTTAATTATTTCTTGATCTCTTATGATTTTGCTGGCTTCACCTTGCCCAATTCTAATTTTCAAGGTGTCATTTTGTTCCTTAAGATTATGGATCTCCTTTTCTAACTGGTTGACTTTCATAGTCTTCTTGTTTTTCTTGGCTTATTCTTTTTTTTGTTTTTTAGCTTTTTTTCCTCCATGTCTCTCCTTTGATTTTTTTTTGGGGGGGTGCTAGGTAAAGCTTTCTGACCAGTAGCCCAGACTCCACCCCTGTTCCTTCTCTTTGGTCTGTCTAGAACAGTGACTATATATTAGGGAAAACAAAATTATGGTGGCAGACAGGAAATGAGCTCCAGGAGGTTACACTAGGCTGGGCTAGGTTAAGCAAGGGGAAGGCCCAGCTTGAACACTGAAAGACAGACACCCAGCCAACCACCAGGACAGGTCATGTGACATCCTCCCCATTTCCCTCCCTCCCCACTCCCTTGACCCTGCCCTGCCTCCTGGTATCCCCATAGACTATTCTGAGCAACCCCCTCTGGAAGCTGCAGTCTTTGCCTTCTATCCCCAACAAGCTGCACCAGTGGAAATGTCCCTCAGGTTTTCACCAAAGAACCATGCTGCAGACTCTCCTGTATCAGTCCCTTGGGATTGGCCCTAGGCATGGGATGAAAATGATCGTTGGTACTAGGATGCTAAGAAGGTTGCAAACAACAGCCCACTCCCACCCTGGGGTCTGCCTATCCTTGGTTCTTGCCTCAGGCAGGATGCTGTTGGGGCTGGAGGGAGATGGGGTGCCACTCAATCCCAGGGATGGGGTGGGGGCATCTAGGCCCTTGAGCTCCCCTGCGTATCTGTCTCTGTTTTAGATGAAGTGCTATCTGAGTCTATTTCGGCACTGTCCTGCTGAGGTTTCTCCTGCACCTTCAGACGAATTGCCCCGAGGCGAATCAAGAGAAACTCATAGTCAAAGGTACCTCGATTCTCCCCAAAAGGTTCTTGCATTTCACGGTCTTGGAGGTATAGTCGGTCTTTGCATGCCACCTCATAGATGTCATAATACTGCAGAAAGGACTTCTCCATCACACCCCTCAGGGGCTCAGGGCAGGGACATTTTCCCTCCAGCATGTCACAGACTGCCACTCTGATGGTCTCATGTCGGATATACTCATTGTACTTTTCGCTGTCTCCTGGGTGTTTCTCCTCCTCAAAGCCAGGCTCATTGTAGTAGGGGTTTTCATTCATTAGTGACTGGATGGAGATTAGCACGGAGGAGATGCTCTGGGCTGGGCTCCAGGCAGGGCCAGTCCAAGTCCCCAGAATACTCAGGCAGACTTTCCCACTGCTGTAGAAGTTGGGGTTAAAACTCACCCTGTTATTGCCCGTGGTCATCAGTTTGACCCTCGGTGGGCGGATAGGATAATCTGGAGGACAGCGAAACAGGAACAAGAAGAAGCCCCCTTCATAAGGAGTGTCAAACGGGCCCATGATCAATGCATGGATCTTAGTCATGTCCAGGGGATCCGGCACAACAAACACGCCGGGGGGCGGCTCCTTGTAGAGGGCCGTGATGTCCCGCTTGATCCGCAGCAGGCACTGCGGCCCAGGGCGCTCGCTGTCCCAGTCCGAGCTCCGCGTCGGGTCCCAGGAGAATGGGGGACTGCGCGGCACGGCCAGGCAGGCAGAGGCCGAGGTCGGGAGTCCGGGCAGCTGGGCAAGGTGTCCCCGCGGCCCACCCGAGTCGCCCGCCTCCGCCTCCGCCTCCGCCTCCGCCTCCGCCTCCGCCTCGGCCTCCGCCTCCACCTCCGGGTCCACCTCCGCCTCCGCCACCTCCGCCTCCGCCACCTCCGCCCCTGCCACCTCCGCCTCCGCCTCCGCCGCCCCCGCCCACACGTCTGGTACGACAGGTGGCCCGAAGCCGCCGCTGCTGCCGCCGGCTCCGGAGACCTCAGCCCCCTCCCCGCAGGTCACCTCACCCTTGGCCCCGGCAGTCGCCACCTCCGCAGTCGGTCTCTCCGCCATCACCGCTGCCCCGCTCAGCTTCCGCTTCTGCGACTCTATGCAGACGAGTCCAGGAGTCTGCTGGCCAGACCGGCCTCTCCTTGGATTTTCAAAGTCTTTTTTAAGTTCTTCTATGAATTCGTTTTGGGCAGGTGACCATTTGACATTACTCTTTGGGCCAGGAGGGGATTTTTTGCTTCAATATGCTCCTCTAAAGATGAAACCCGTTCTTCTCTATTCCCACAATAGCTCTCCGTGGTTGGATTCTTTCTCCTCTGCCTGTGAATTTTTGTAGCAATAGCTTCCTTTGGGTAATCACCTCTAGCCCTGGGGTAGGGGGATGGTGCCTCTGGCCCCAGCTCTTTAGTTCTCCCCCCCGGCCTGGAACCAAAGCCAAACCTGCAGCCTCCTGTCAGTGCCCACAGCCAGGGGCCTTCTGTGCCACTGCTTCTGCGCTCACCAGGTGGGCGTGGCCGGTTCCTTCTCGCCCCCTCAGCTCTCTGCGTCACAGCTGGATCTGGCCTTCCTTGTCAGCAGAGGTTCCTTTGATCTGCCTGGCTCAGAAGCTCTACTGCGCTCACAATTTGAGGGGTAAAGGTTCTTGGAGCTGGGGCCGAGGCAGCCTCCCAAATCAGCTAACCCCAGGGTTTGTGGCTTGTTGTTTAAGCAGCTTGCAGCTTGGTGTTAACACAGCCCCTAGCCTTGAGGGGTTTAGTCTTCACAGGGGCCAATTCCATCCGGGAAATGTTCTTCTCATCTTCTGGAATTGTCCCAGGAAGATTCCTGGTGTGCCTCTATTCTGATTTATTGTTACTGGCACTTTGTTTGCCCTAAGGTACTAGTTTGTCTCTTTTGAGGGGAAAATCTTGAGAGCTTGGAATTTTCTGACCTACTCCACCATCTTCCCAGAATCCTCTCTGCTAATTCTAACTTTGAAGGAGGCATTTTCCCCTGTTAGCCTTTGTACTTTCTTTTCCATAAGCTTTTGAGTTTTAAATTTTTCTCACCTTCCCTCTCCCCTCCCTTCCCCAGATAGCGCACAAGCTGATATAGGCTACACATATACTTTCCTATTGAACATATTTTCACACTAGTGATGTTGTAAGGAACAGTTAGAACCAATAGGAAGAACCACCAGACAGAAAACCAAAACAAAACAGAACAAAAAAAGAGCAAATAGTACGCTTCAATCTGCATTCAAGCTCTACAGTTCTTTCTTTAGATGTGGAGAGCATTTTCCATCATGAAACCTTTGGAGATGTCTTCGATTCTTGCATTGCTGAGAAGGTCTAAGTCTATCAACTGTAGTCATCACCCAACATGGCTGTCACTCTGTATAGTGTTCTCTTGGTTCTGCTCACTTCACTCAGCATCAGTGCAAACAGCTCCTTCCAGGTATGGCACTGAATAAGTAAATAAGCTGTTGGATTTCTTCCTAATTCTCTTCTGTCACTCATTTCTTTTCCTAAATTTTCTTCTTTTTTTTTTTTTTCACATGGCCACCCAATTTTTGGGGCAAGATAGTATGTAGTGCTTTCACTTTTTAATTAATTTATTTATTTTTAGTTTTCAACAATCAATTCCACAAGATTTTGAGTTCCAAATTTTCTCCCCATCTCATCCCTTCCCCCACCCCAAGATGGCACGCATTCTGAATACCCCTAATTTGCCCTACCTTCTATCTGTCCCCTCCTTCTCTTATCCCCTTCCCCTTCCATTTTCCTGTAGAGCAGGATAGATATTTATATCCCATTTCCTGGATATCTTATTTCCCAGTTGCATGTGAAAACAATTTTTTTAACTTTTGTTTTTAAAATTTTGGGTTCCAAATTTTCTCTCTCCCTCCCCACCCACCCTTCCCTGTCACCATAATAACCTTCTACAGCCAGATGTTTTTTGTTTGTTTTTCACTCATTTGGTGTCTGTGGGGGGTTCCCTTTCTTTTAAATTTGAGATCTTCTGCCAGGTTTGAAGGGGCACTGTCTCAGGCTTCTTGTGCCGGTGGTTGCAAGACCTGGCTGATAGGAAAATTTTTTCTTGCTCTCCCAGTTTGCTTATAGCATCAGCCTTTATATCTCAATCATGTGCCCATGTTGACTTCATTTTGGTATATGGTGTAAGATTTTCATATTTGCCTAGTTTCGGCAATATTCTTTTCTGGTTTTCCCAGAATTTTTTGTCAAATACTGAGTTCTTATCCTAGAAGCTGGGGTCTTTGGGTTTATTAAACAGTAGATTACTGCAGTCATTGACTACTGTGTATTGTGTACCTAATCCTATTCTTGTGTATCCTAACCTTTTTCTCAGCCAGTACCAAGTAGTTTTGATGATTGCCATTTTATAATACAAATGAAGATCTGGCATGGCTAGGCCACCTTCCCTAGCATTTCTTGTCATTAGTTCCCTTGATATTCTGGACCTTTTTTTCTTCCACATGAATCTTGTTGTTCTTTTTTTCTACCTCTATAAAATAACTTTTTGGTAGCTTGGTATGACACTGAATAAGTAAGTTAATAAATGGCCCATTTTTAAGATGAAGAAATTGAGGCACAAAGACAGGAAGTAACTTTTTGGGGAGTCAGACTTACAGCCTCAGTTCTTAATGACTAGTCTGGGGCTCTTTCTTGAGTTTTTTTTTCTTGTTTCTTGGCTAGGCAATGGGTTTAAGTGGCTTGCCCAGGGTCCACAGATAGTAAATGTCAAGTATCTGAGGCCAGATTTGAGCTCAGGTCCTCCTGACTCCAGGGCTGGTGCTCTATCTACTGCACCACCTAGCTGACCTTGGGGCTCTTTCTTTAAGAAGGATTTTGGGGTCAAACATCACAACCAGCTTCCTCTTCATGAGGGGCTGCATCCCAAAGGCTGTTGCCTAAGGGGATTTGTCTCATCTCTTCCAGGATCCCTTTCAGGAGTTGCTGGTCCCATTGCTTCTCTCACTCTTAATTTTATTTCTCAGAGATCTCAGTGGCACCCAAGCATCTGAATGGTGATCTAGATGGGGGTCTAGTTCCTGAATAGTGGTCTTGGAGGAATCAGCAGCAGCCTGCAGAGCAATGACAAGAATATGATTTTTGAAAAACAATCAGAGCCTCTTCCCTTCTCTCAAAATCCAAGGAGCTTCCAGACTCCAAGGCAGGAATAGTGTCTGCCATGGATGTCACACTCATAGAGGGATCTACAATTAAGTGTCAGGTCTCTATTCATACATCTACTTGTCCACCTGGCCCCCACAAAAGTGACAAATCAAATCCAAGTACCCAATGGAGACCACCACTCGTGTTCCAGGGCCTCACTCAAACCCCAAAAGTAACAGGACATAATAACAGCCATATTGTGTGACGCCTGACTTCGATAGACTTAGCCCTTTTCAGAAATGCAAGAATCCAAGACATCTGGCAAAGTCTCATGATGGAAAGTGTTATCCACATCCAGAGAAAGAACTATGGAGTTTGAATGCAGATTGAAGCATAGTATTTGCTCTTCTTTTTCTTCTGTTTTGTTTTGTTTCCTCTTTCTTATGGTTCCTCCTATTGGTTCTAATTCTTCCTTACAACATGACTACTGTGGAAATATGTTTAATGGGAATGTATGTGTAGAGCCTATATCAGATTGCACACTTTCTCCTACTAGTTTAATTCCTCTAGCTTGCTAATTGCCAAGATTTCAAATTTAAGGCCCAGGCAGCTCTGGAGGTTTCCAGAGTTCTCAATCCCCCAAATCCAAAGACAAATTAGAAATTCAGTATGAAGCTCTGTCAGATGTGGGTGAGAGAGGAGCACAGTCCAGCCCTGGCCCCAGCACATTGTGCTAGGGCTGTGGCATCAACTGTGGTGGCTACCTCCAGAGCTCTCAGCCAAAAGACAGTAAGAGAATCGATCAATTGACCAGAAGGAGATTATAGAAGTCTCTTTACTGGCACTGAGGCAGGATTCTGTGGCTTTGCCCATACTTGGATCTGGGTGGCAGTCCTGGGGCAAGGAGGAGCACTGGCATAGAAGAGCTTCTGGCAGCAGTGGAGAGGGAACCCTCCTCACAGTTCCGGGTCAGAGAAGAATGCTTCTGGTCTCTCTCAGAATAGGAGTAAAGAACTCTCCTTAGATCATAGCACCTTGGGAGAACTGAAAACTTTCAGGTCCCCAGAAGCATCTCTGAAAATAGCTGGACAAGACTCCTGAAGTTTGGGACAGTATTCCTTCCACAGTGGAAGCAGAGCCTTACTTGAACAAAGAGTTAAAAAGTCAAATAATTGCCTGGGATAATTAAGAAACAGTGGGAAAAAAAACCCTCAGACTACAAAAACTTAATTTGGTAACAAGGAAAATCACAACATACAACCAGAAGAAGAAAAGAAAGTCAAAGCTCCTATATCCAAAGCCTCAAAGAAAAATATGAATTGGTCTCAGGTCACAGAAGAGCTCAAAAAGTATTTTGAAAATGTAGTAAGAGATTTACAGGAAAAATTGGGAAGAGAAATGAGAGTGATGCAAGAAAAGCATTAAAATGAGTCAACATCTTGGTAAAGGAGTCTTCCCAAAACAATGAAGAGAATAACACCTTGAAAAATAGACTAGATTAGGGACAGCTAGGAGGTGCAATGGATAGAGCACTAGCCCTGGAGTCAAAAGGAACTGAGTTTAAATCCAGCCTCAGACACATGATACTTACTAGTTGTGTGACCCTAGGCAAGTCATTTCACCCCGATTGCCTCACCAAATGCACACACACGTGTGTGTGGTCAAGTTGAAAAGGAGGTGCAAAAGTTAACTGAAGATAATAATTTCTTAAAAATTAGAATAGAGAAACAGCTAGGTGGTGCAGTGGATAGAGCACCGGCCCTGGATTCAGG
>NW_027556291.1:78103767-78159986 GCF_003287225.1 Phascolarctos cinereus
GCAGTGGGAAAGTCTGCCTGAGTATTCTGGGGACTTGGACTGGCCCTGCCTGGAGCCCAGCCCAGAGCATCTCCTCCGTGCTAATCTCCATCCAGTCACTAATGAATGAAAACCCCTACTACAATGAGCCTGGCTTTGAGGAGGAGAAACACCCAGGAGACAGCGAAAAGTACAATGAGTATATCCGACATGAGACCATCCGAGTGGCAGTCTGTGACATGCTGGAGGGAAAATGTCCCTGCCCTGAGCCCCTGAGGGGTGTGATGGAGAAGTCCTTTCTGCAGTATTATGACATCTATGAGGTGGCGTGCAAAGACCGACTATACCTCCAAGACCGTGAAATGCAGGAACCTTTTGGGGAGAATCGAGGTACCTTTGACTATGAGTTTCTCTTGATTCGCCTCGGGGCAATTCGTCTGAAGGTGCAGGAGAAACCTCAGCAGGACAGTGCTGAAATAGACTCAGATAGCACTTCATCTAAAACAGAGACAGATTCTCAGGGGAGCTCAAGGGCCTAGATGCCCCCACCCCATCCCTGGGATTGAGTGGCACCCCATCTCCCTCCAGCCCCAACAGCATCCTGCCTGAGGCAAGAACCAAGGATAGGCAGACCCCAGGGTGGGAGTGGGCTGTTGTTTGCAACCTTCTTAGCATCCTAGTACCAAGGACCATTTTCATCCCATGCCTAGGGCCAATCCCAAGGTACTGATACAGGAGAGTCTGGAGCATGGTTCTTTGGTGAAAACCTGAGGGACATTTCCACTGGTGCAGCTTGTTGGGGATAGAAGGCAAAGACTGCAACTCCCAGAGGGGGTTGCTCAGAACAGTCTATGGGGATACCAGGAGGCAGGGCAGGGTCAAGGGAGTGGGGAGGGAGGGAAATGGGGAGGATGTCACATGACCTGTCCTGGTGGTTGTCTGGGTGTCTGTCTTTCAGTGTTCAAGCTGGGCCTTCCCCTTGCTTAACCTAGCCCAGCCTAGTGTAACCTCCTGGAGCTCATTTCCTGTCTGCCACCATAATTTTGTTTTCCCTAATATATAGTCACTGTTCTAGACAGACCAAAGAGAAGGAACAGGGGTGGAGTCTGGGCTACTGGTCAGAAAGCTTTACCTAGCACCCCCCAAAAAAAAATCAAAGGAGAGACATGGAGGAAAAAAAGCTAAAAAAGAAAAAAAAGAATAAGCCAAGAAAAACAAGAAGACTGTGAAAGTCAACCAGTTAGAAAAGGAGATCCATAATCTTAAGGAACAAAATGACACCTTGAAAATTAGAATTGGGCAAGGTGAAGCCAGCAAAATCATAAGAGATCAAGAAATAATTAAACAAAATATGGATAATGAAAAAATAGAAGAGAAAATGAAACATCTTACAAGAAAAACAACAGATGAAGAAGAGAAAACCTGAAAATAAGTGGATTAACTGAAAGCTATGATCAAAAAAAGAATCTTGATACACTAACACAAGAAATAATTAAAGAAAATTGTCCTGAAGCATTAGAACAAGGGGAGGAAAGTAGAAATAGAAAAAAAAATCCATCAATCACCACTTAAAGTATACCCTGTGAAGAAAACTCATTGGAATATTATAGTCAAATTCTGAAACCCACAGCTCAAGAACAAAATATTAAAAACAACAAGAAAAACAATTTAAATTTGATGGTGCCACAATTAGAATCACAGAAGACCTAGAAGCCAAGACCTTAAAGGACCACAGGTCTTGGAACACTATATATCAAAGAGCAAAAGAACTGGGGTTCCAGCTGAAAATATCATACCCAGCCAAGTTCAGCATAATCCTGAATGAAAAAAGGACATTTGATCAACTGTCAGACTTTCAAGATTTTGTTGGAAAAAAAACAAAAACAAAAACAAACACACCTGAACTTTATTGAAGTTTCAACATACAAAAGCCAAGAGACATAAGGTATACCAAAGACTGATTATGAGGGATTCAATAAGGACAGACTGTTTACTTCTTATGTATGTAAAACATGAAATATATGTCTAAGATTCTTATTAATAATTGGGTAGCTCAAGACAACTCCAGAGGCCTCATGATCGAAAATGCTATCCAAATCCAAAGAGAGAGCTGTGGAAGTTGAATTTTTTTTTTCTCTTCTGTTGAGTTTTGTTTCCTCTTTCTGATGGTTCCTCCTATTGGTTTTAATTTTTACTTACAACATAATTAATGTGAAAATATGTTTAATAGGAATGTAAATGTATAGCCTATATAGATTGTGCACTGTCTTGGGGAGGGTGTGGGGAGGAAGGGGAGAAAAATTTTAAACTCAAAAGCATATGGAAGTGATTATTGATAAATCAAAATAAATTAATAAAAATAAACAAAAAAAAAACCAAAAAAAATTGGGTAGCTCATAAGAAAGATTTGAGTAGACCTGTATATGATATGACTTTAAAAAGTAAAATCCTTTAGGAACAGCTAAAAAGTAGTTATTTTATACAAATGAGGTGCAAGAGGAAGAATCATTCAGGGAATTAGATGGGGGAGGAGGGCTGGTAGTTCTGGTAACCTACTTTCATCACTAATGGGTTTAAAAGGAAACTGGTGTGTGTGTGTGTGTGTGTGTGTGTGTGTGTGTGTGTGTGTGTGTGTGAAAGAATATAAAAGTCTTCTAAATTTAGAAGACATAAAATGATGATGAGATAGGGAGGGGGAGAGGACAAGGGAGGGTTCACTAAAGGAGGATTAGAGAATAGGGTACAAGGGCCCATTTATGGGAATGGGAGGATAGGAGAGGATACTTGGAAGGGGGTAGGCTAAGTAATAGAAGGGCAAGATATGAGTATAAGTAAAATAGAGGACTCAGGAGGGACAAAAAACAATAGATACGCACCAACATAAAAACAAAGATCAGGTGTAGAATTTGTTTGAGAATGCAGATGTCTATATATGTACATATATATGTGTACATATATATATATATGTATATGTGTGTGTATGTATATATATATATATATATATATATATATATGTATGTATATTTTAGCTATAGAGAAATATATCTGCACTCAATTGTAGCCTTCTGGGGCAGGGGAGGGAAAAAAAGAACAAAGCAAAAAAAGTTCATAGCAGAGAACAAAAGAAATCTTACAAGGAAACAAAGAAAAAGTAGACAGGTCACAATAAAATGTGTGATATTAATCATACAGGCTTTCTTGAAATGAAGATTTCTTATTACATGTTTTGAATCCTCTCTTATGTTCTGCTATGCACATGACATGCTTTTTTTTTCTTTTCTTACTCTCCAATTAAGTTCCAATACTTAAGTTCAGGATATGTTGTTGTTTGCTTTTCTCTGTTCTGTGAGGGCAGCTACATGGTGCAGTGGATAGAGCTCTGGCCTTGGAGTCAGGAGGATCTTAGTTCAAATCTGGCCTCAGACACTTGACACTTACTAGCTGTGTGACCCTGGGCAAGTCACTTAACCCCAACTGCCTCACCAAAAACCATAATGATAAAAAATAACAGTTAGAATTGGGCAAGTAGAAACTAATGACTCTCTGAAACACCAAGAATCAATCAAACAAATTTAAAAGAATGGAAAATTAGGAGAAAATGTGAAATACCTCATTGGAAAAAAAATGATCAAGAAAATAAAAAGAGAGACAATGTCAGAATCACTGGACTGCCTGAAAGTCATAATCAAAAGGAAGACATGCACAGTATCTTTCAAGAAATTATTGAAGAAACTGCCCTAAGCCCTGGAACCAGAGGCCAAAGAGGCACTGAAAGAATCCACAATCACCTCAGGAAAGAGTTCCCCAAATAAAAACTCCAAGGAGCATTATAGCCAAATTGCAGAACTATCAAATCAAGGAAAAATAATGCAAGTGGCCAAAAAAAAAAAAAGACAATTCAACTATCAGGGAGCCACAATCAGGATTACAGGGGACTTAGCAGCTGCAAAATTAAAGGATCAGAGTACATGTAACATGATATTCAGGAAGGCAGAAAAGCTAGTCCTACAACTAAGAGTCACCTACCTGGCAAAATTAAGCATAATACTGTAAGGGAAAAAATGGTCATTCAGTCAAAGAGATGGATTTCAAGCTTTCATAAGGAGAAGACCAGAACTGAACAAAAAATCTCACCCCCAAATATCAAGACCTAAGAAAATTCTAATAAGGGAAAAAGGAAAAAGGGAATGTAAGGGATTCAGTGGAGATGAACTGTTTACATCCCCACATTTAAAGATAATAATTGTAATTCTTAAAAATTATACCGCTAATAGTACAGCTAGAAAGAATATACATAGACAGAGGGTACGGGTATAAGGAATTTGAGGTAAGGACATAAAATATAATTAAGGGATGAGAAAGAGGACCAGTGCAGAAGGAAGGGAAAGGCAGAAGGAGGTAAATTATTTCACATGAAGAAGAGTGAAGGACCTATTACAGTGGAGGGGAAGATGGGATGGTGGGCAATGGGCATCAGCTTGAACCTTACTCTCATCAGTATTGGCTCAAAAGAGAGAATGATATACACACAGTTGAACATAGAAATCTATCTTACCACACAGGAAAGTAGGAAGTGAGGAGATTAAGTAAAGGTAGGAGAAGAGAAGGGAAGTGACAGAAGAGAAGTCAGATCGAGGAGGTGGTAGAGAGAAGCAAAACACTGTCAAGGACAGAAAGAGTGAGAGGAGAGAGAGGACAAACAGGAGGAAAAATAGGATGGAGGGAAATACACAGTTAGTAATCACAACTGTAGATGTAAATGGCAAGAAATTTCCTATGAAAAAGAAATGAATAACAGAATAGATCAAAACCCAGATTCCTACAATATGGTGTTTATTAGGAGCACACTTGAAGCAAAGAGATACACATAGAGTAAAGGTAAGGAGCTGGAGAAAGACCTATTGTGCTTCAAGTGAAGTAAAATAAAAGAAAAAAAAAGCAGGGGTAGCAATCTTGATCACAGACAAGGCAAAAGCAAAAAGACCTAATAAAAGGAGATAAGAAAGGAAACTACATCTTGCTAAAAGGTAACATAGACATTTAAGTAATTTCAATACAAACATAAATGCACCAAGTGGTATAGCATCCAAGTTCTTAAAGGAGAAATCAAGTGAGTTACAGGTTCGTCAATGAACAAGAGATAGAGAACATCACAGGATGTAAAATAGATCATTTTGGTTATATTTAATTGAAAAGCTGGTCTTTCCCTGCTCAAGCCCCCACACTGAACTGTGTTTCTCTCCCAGCCTGTGCGATACATCTTTCTAATCAACCATCCAGGTTGTCTTGGGCTAGAAATTTGTTTCACTCTGTCTATGTGTGGGTTCTGCTACTCTAGAATTTGTTTAGAGCCATTTTTTTACAGGTATTTGGAGGGGTTTGGGGGAGAGCTCAAGCAAGTCACTGCTTTCACTCTGCCTTATTGGCTCCACCTCCTTCTGCAGCTCATTTTGGAGAAGAGGAACTCAGCCAAACAGCCTTAAGTGACTTGCCCAAGTCTGAGGCTAAATTTGAACTCAGTCAAATGAGTCTTTCTGATTTCAGGCCTTCATTCTATTCATGCTGCCAGTTAGCTGACTGTCAAATGAAATTACTAGTATCAAAAATGAAAAGGGTGAATTCATCATCAATGAAGATGAAATCCAAGCAATGATCAGGGGCTATTTTACTAAGCTCTGTCAATAAATCTGACAATCTAAGTGAAATGGATGAATATTTGTAAACATATATTACCCAGAGTAAGTGAAAAAGAAATACAGAAAAAGCTTTTGATGAAATACAGCACCCATTGCTAGAAAAAAAAAACAACAACATAGAGCAAGAATAAATGGAGCTTTTTAAAAATGATAAGTAGTACCTCTCAAAAACCATCAGCAAGTATTATTTGTAATGGGGATAAGATGGAAGCCTTCCCAATATGTTCATGACTAAAGCAAGGGTGCCCATTATCACTGCTGTTACTTAACATTGCACTAGAAATGTTTGCTATAGCAATAGGAACAGAAGAAGAAATTGGAGGAATTAGATCAGGCAAGGAGAAAACAAATGTATTACTCTTTCTAGATGATATCATTATATACTTGAAGAATACTGAGAATCAAATAAAAGAATTAGTTCAAGTAATTAACAAATTTAGCAAAGTGCAGAATATAAAATAAACTCACATAAAACATGAATGTTTCTATATATTAGCAAAAAAAAATCTGGCAGCAAGAGATACAAAAAGAAATTTCATTTTAATTAGACAATATAAATTACTTGAGAGTATTCCTGCGAAAACAAACCCAGGAACTCTATGAAAATAATTACAAAACACTGTTCATACCAATAAAGTCAGACCTAAACAATTGGCAAAATACCATTTGCGCATGTGTGAGCCAGATTAATATAATAAAGAAGACAATTCTACCTAAATTAATTTACTTATTAATTTACCAATTAAATACCAAAAATTCTTTTATAGAGCTAGAAAAATAATTAAAAAATTCATCTAGAAGAGCAAGAGGTTAAGAATGTCAAGTGAATTAATTTCAAAAATGTGAAGGATGGTGGCCTAGATGCACAAAATCTTAAAACTGTATGATAATTTTTGTAATCATTAAAACTGTCTGGTATGGGCTAAGAAATAGAGTGATGAATCAATGGAATAGATTAGGAAGAAAGACATGTAGTAAATGGCCATAATAATCTAGTTTTTAAAAACCCAAAGACCTAAGCTTTTTGCACAAAAACTCACTATTTGAAAAAACTGCTGGGAAACCTGGAAAACAGTATGGGAGAAAGTAAGTATAGACCAACATCTTGCACCATATATGAAGAGGAGGTCAAAATGGGAATATCATCTTTAGATATAAAAGGTGATGCTATAAGCAAATAAGAAGGCAAAAAATAGTTTACTTGTCAGATCTATGTAAAAGACAAGAATTTATGACCAAGCAAGAGATATAAAGCATTACCAGATTAAAAATGGATAATTTTGATTATGGCAAATTAAAAAGAGTTTCCAGAAACAAAACCAATGCAACCAAAATTTGAAGGAAAGCAGAAAGCTTCCCAGCTTTATACAATTTATACATTGTGTCTCTCATAAAGGCCTCATTTCTCAATCATATACAGAACTGAGTCAAATTTCTGAGAATACATGTCATTCCCCAATTGTTGGTGAGCTTAATGCTTATTTTTCATTTATATTGATAAGAAATATTGAACTAAAACCAGTATTTTTTCAAGAACCTGTAGGTCCTCAGACTCTGAAGACATTGCTAAAAATTGGACTGGAAATCTATTGTGCACTACTCAGGGTGGCTGATTTGCTTAACTGCCCAAAACCAGACAATTTAGAAGAGCATCCCTCAGTCCTTTATTAGAATAGTTCTACCTGTCATTCTGTCATTAATTGTTAAGCAATCAGAGTTGATAGTCCCCCTCTGAAAACCCACTTCTCCAAGGGCATATAAGCCTCCATGATAGTCCTTGGCATCTGAGAGTGTCACTGATATTTTGTATTAATTAAATGCTGGTATTATTAATAAAATGATTAATTACCCAATAATTATGTCTCTCAATTTTTTTAATCTTCACAATGGTAAAAAAAAAATGGGAACAGACAATTTTCAGGTAAAGAAATCAAAGCTCTCTAGCTGTATTTTTAAAAATGCTCTACGTCACTATTGATTAGAGAAAGACAAATTAAAACAACTCTGAGGTACCACCTCACACCTATTAGATGGGCCAATATGACAGAAAAGGAAAATGATAAAAGTTGGAGGTGACATGGGAAAATTGGGACACTAGTATGATGTCAGTGGATTTGGGAAATATCCAACCTTTCTGGAGAGCAATTTGGAACTATGCCCAAAGGGCTCACACACTGTGCATATCCTTTGATGCATCAATGCCATTACTACGTTTGTATACCAAAGAGGTGAAATAAGGGAAAACGACCCACTTGTACAAAAATATTCATAGTAGGTCTTTTTGTTGTGGTTAAGAACGGGAAATCAGTTCTGCTCATTATTTTTACTATGCAGGCTATACATTCTGCTCTCATAATTCTCATGTTTAAATCAAAGCAACCATGAGGTTTTACCCTACACTCTCAAGTTGAGAAAATGACAATAGTCAATGTTGGAGGAGTTATGGAAGGACAGGCACATGACTAAATTGTTGGTGGAGCTGTGAAATCATATAAACATTTCCCAATGCAATTTAGAATGATGTAAGTAAAGTGACTAAAATGTCATTATCCTTTGAATCAGAGACTCCATTACTGACCTCATAGCCCAAGGGAGCCATGATAAGAAGAAAGACCCCTTATTCTTCAAAGTATCTATAGCAAGGATTTATGGTGATTGCTAAAAAGTGGAAACAAATAGATACCTATGGCTCATGAGGAATGGCTAAACACATTGGGGTACATGAACACAACAGAATATTACTGTACTGTAAGAAGTGATATGCCCGATGAATACAGAGAGGCATAGGAAGATTTATGTGACCTGATGCAGATTGATGTAAGCAGAGCCAAGAACACAATACACACAGAAACCATAATGTAAATGGAAACAAAACATCAAAATTCAAAAGTAGATGTGACAAAGTCATAAAGATGAAGCATGATTCAAATGAAGAGATGCAAGAACACACCCATGGCCTCCCCTTTTATGGACATAAGAGGTCCAGAGATGGGACAGATAGCACATGATCTCAGACTTTTTCAATGTGTCCATCAGTCATGCTGAATTATGTTTTCTCCTTAAAAATACTATTGGTCATTTCAGATGGTTCTCTGGGAGGGTTAAAGGAAGGGATATGTGGGAAAACTCTGGTGATATAAAATACACAAAAAATGGGGCAGAGCCAAGATGGCAGAGTGAAAGCAGTGAAATACAGCACTTTGAAGCATTCTTGATGAAAAGACCAGAGCTGAGTAGAAAATCTGACTTTCAATACAAGACTCAAGTGGAATATGAAGAAGTAAACAGGAAAGAGAAATCGTAAGAGGCTTATTAATATTGAACTGTTTACATTCTTGCATGGAAAGATGACATTTGTAACTCATGAGACCTTTGTCAGTATTAGGGTAGTTGGAGGGGAAAAATCATCTGTATGTACAGATGGTGCCCTGAAGATGAAGGGGTGATATCTGGAGATTAAAATTAAGTTTCGAGAGAGGATTACACTGGGAGAAGGACAAAGCAAGAGATAGAACAGGGTAAATTATTTCACACACAAAAAAAGCAGAAAAGAAAAGGCTCTTGCAGTGGAGGGGAAACAGGGGAAGGTACAAGGGAGTAAGTGAATCTTATTCTCATCAGATTTGTCTTAAGGAGGGAATAACATACACACTCAGTTGGGTATGGAAATCTCTCTTACCCTACAGGAAACAGTGGCGGGGGGTGGGGGGGAGTGGACAAGAGAGCAGGATGATGATAGAGGTGAGGGCAGATTGGGAGAGGGGGTAATCAGAAGCAAACACTTCTTTTTTTGTCTGTTTATTGTTGTGTGTTATTGTTTTTGTTTTTGTTTTTTGGCAATGGGGGTTAAGTGACTTGCTGAAGATCACACAGCTGGTAAGTGTCAAGTGTTTGGTCTGAGGCTGGATTTGAACTCAGGTGCTCCTGACTTCAGGGCCAGTGCTGTATCCACTGCACCACCTAGCTACCCCTGAAGCAAACACTTCTGAGGAGGGGCAAGGTCAAAAGAAAGAATAGAATAAATGGGGGACAGAATAGGATTGAGGAAAATAGAGTTCGTTTTTCACAACATGACTGCTATGTTTTCCATAACTGCACATGTATAACCCCTATTGAGTTGCTTGCCTTTTCAATGAGGGGGATGGGGAGGGAGGGAGGGAGAAAATTTGGAACCCAAAGTTTTAAAAACACGTTAAAAAAATGTTTTTGCATGGAACTGGGAAATGAGAAATAGGAAATGGGATACAGAAATCTGTCCTCCCCTACAGGAATATAGAAGAAGGGGATAAGAGAAAGGGGGGGGGAGAGCTAGAAGGGAGGGCAAACTAGGGGAAGAGGTATTCAGAATGCTTGCCATTTTGGGTGGGGGAGGGGCAACATGGGGTGAAAATTGGAAACTCAAAATGTTGTGGAAGTGAATGTTGAGAGCTAAAAATAAATAGATTTTTAAAAATACAAAAAAAACCAATGAAAATATATTCTTTCGAAAAGAGAAAGTATAACACATACTTTTTTTTAAGTGATATGGAAAAAAGATTAAGGAGTAAGGGGAGCCAAGATGGCAGAGTAAGGAGTAAGTCACTCTCACTCTCCCTTATTGACTTCAAAAAACCCAGAGAATATTGTCCCAGGAAAAATCCTGAAACAGTGGAGCCAGCAGAAAGACGATGTGTAACAGTCTTTTAGCTCAGAAGACTTTGGGGATTAACCAGGAAAGGTCACTCTCACTGTTGCGGAAGGGGACCAGTACAGGAAAGGAGGTGTCTCAGCAAGCCAGTGACCAGGCCCCTAGCACCCAGCAAAGAAGCTTGGGATACTGTCCCCTGTGCACACAAAGTAGAGATCAACCTTGAAAGCCAGAAAAAAAAGGCAAACAACATGAGCAAAAAGCAACATAGAAAAACAGGGACCATAGAGAAGTATTTTGGTGACAGTGAAGATCAAAACACAAATTCATGAGAGCACAACATTGTCAATATACCTAGATCTGACATCTCAGAGGGGTATATGAACTGGTCTGAAGCCCAAAAAGCCTTCTTGGAAGAGCTCAAGAAGGATTTAAGAGTCAAATAAGAGAAGCAGAAGAAAAATGGAACAATTCCTTTAAAAATACAGTTGACAAAATGGAAAAAAAGTACACTGAAGAAAACAACTCCTTAAAAAGTAGAATTGGCTAAATAGAAAAACAGGTACAAAACCTCACTGAAGAGAAGAACTCCCTAAAAAGTAAAATGTGACAAATGGAAAAGGAGGTACAAAAGCTAACTGAAGAAAACGATTCATTAAAAATTAGAATTGGGCAATGGGAAGCTAATGACACTATGAGACATCAAGAATCAGTCAAAGAAAGTCAAAGGAATGAAAATATAGAAAAAAATGTAAAATACTTCGTTGGGAAAAACAACTGACCTGGAAAAAGGATCAGGAAAGATAACTTAAGAATTATTGGTCTACCTGAAGCCATGATGAAAAAAAAGAGCCTGGACAGCATCTTTCAAGAGATCATCAAGGAAAATTGTCCTAAAGATCTAGAACCAGAGGACAAAACAGTCATCAAAAGAATCCACGGATCACCTCCTGAAAGAGATGCCAAATTGAAAATGCCAAGGAATTTTATAGTCAAATTCCAGAATTATCAGGTTAAGGATAAAATCCTGCAAGCAGCCAGAAAGAAACAATTCAAATATTATGGAACCACAGTCAGGATTACAGAGGACCTTGCAGGTTCTACATTAAAATATCTGAGGGCTTGGAAAGTCATATTCTGTAAAGCAAAAGAGCCTGGATTACAACTAATAATCAACTGCTCAGTGAAATTGAGTCATTTACCTTTTCTTTGAGGAAATTTAAAAGCAAAATTCTGATGTCCCCTGGAGAAAATTCTGGATTGGCGGCAAAAGCTGCTCTAGGAGGAAGAATTGTATTCTGGAAAGAACTGTGTCTGCTGTGGAGTCAGAGAACCTGGGTTCCAATGCTACCTCTGAAGCTTACTACCTGTGTGACCCAGGGCAACAGCTTAACCTTGTTGGGCCTCAGTTCCTCCTCACCTGGCTAGGAAGAGATCAGTGAGGTCACCAGAGTGCTTAGGATGTTTGTTCCCTTCTCTGGCACAAGTCTCTTAGCAATAGCTGCTTGCCTTATGTGTCTTCTCATGCATGGTATTCTGCAGCTGGCATCTGTATTTCCTGCCTCTGGCTCTTCCTGTCTCTGTCTCTGCATCTCTATTTCTGTCTTTCTCCTCTTCTCTTGCTCTCAATATATACTGTATACACAATATGTGTGTGTGAGTGTGTCTGTGTGTGTGGGGGGGGTATACCTGCGTGTACATAAGTGTGTATTTGGGAGTATCTCCTGATATTTTGTAGCCCCTGGTGATTTAGATCTGTGCCCAGCTGGCAGTACAGGACAAAGCTGAAGAAAGCACTCCCCTCCCCCTGGCCTAAGGAGCCTAAGAAGCCTGATAAAGAGGTCTCCTGAATGCCAGCAACTCAGGAGTCCAGGTATCCTTGGCAACAACCAGTCACCATGGCAACCAGTGATTGGAACTAGCTGTTCCTGCTTTGCTGGACACTAAATTTTGCATCTAGAAAGAGCCTATTCCACCAGAGGTGGGGTGGCTAACTTGATATGGGTTTTCACTGGAAAAGGTGTGAGACCCCTCTCCTACTCCATGTTCTTTGAATGAGCTAGGGGCAAGCACTCTGGGGCCCAGGGGTTGGGCTTTTTGGTGCAGGGGCTTCAAAGCCTGCCTGTGCTTTTTACATATTTACATTGATTAAATGATTCACCTCATCAATAATTTGCAGCGATTGAGCAAACCAGCTAGTGTCAGTCACTCATACAATGGCAGGGGGTTAAGCTCTGCTGGGCTTACATGGATTCATTTGTGCTACCTGGCAAAGGAAAAATTCTGTTGTGCTTTCTTGTTCAATTATTACCAAAAATTACAGGAAGGAGGGCCTCACTCTAGGGTTAGGTACACTTCATTTGCATGCTACACAACCTAGATTCTATCAGAGGTCAGATGGTGGGAAAAAGAGTTTGGGTGTGTGTGTGTGTGTGTGTGTGTGTGTGTGTGTGTGTGTGTGTGTGTGTGTGTGTGTGTGTGTGTGTGTGTGTGTGTGTGAATATACTTGTTGTCCAGTGTTCTCTGCCTAGACACATAGCTGCGTTTGCTAAGGTGATTTCAGGTTGCATGAATACAAGCATGTGACAGAGCCTGAGGACAGTCTTGGAATGAGGAAGACCTGTGTCCTACCTACTGGCTTGGCCATGTGACCATAAGCAAATCATTTAACCCCTCTATGTCCCAGGCAACTCTTTAATCTGTGGCTTATTGCATCAATAGCAGGATACTCCAAGCTGGAATACCTCCCACACCAGTGAAATCACATGACTGGATAAAATAATCATGCCAAGAGTATAAACAAATCTCCGTGGTCCTGGACAGACCACACCTAGAATATCATGATCACTTGTAGTGGAGGGGATTAGACCTGCATCTCTAAATTCCATGAATCTATAAGTGGGTGGCATTTCACTCTGAAAGGAGGACACAGCAAAGGTAACGGTAGCTTTCCTCACATATCAGAAGGAAATTCACAGGGCAAAGGGATTAGATTTGGTGTGGCTTCAGAATGGGGAATTAGAATCAAAGTGCTTGGTACATAATAGGTGCTTAATAACCATTTCTGGGATTGATTAATGAATTGATTACTGGGATGCAGGTTTGCCTTAACATAATGAAAAACTGAACATTCCAAAGTGGAATGACCTAGATTGGGAGGAAGTGAGTTCCCCATTACTGAAAACTCCAAGCAGAGATTGGATGGCCTCTTGTGAGGGATATCATAAAGAGAGAAGATTTGTTGTGTCTCAGGTAGGAAATGAGAGTCTGACTCTCAGTCCTTTCCAAGCCTTTGAGCTGTCTGCTTTGGCACTTTGGCATTGTGGGGAGGGGCTGCTCCATTTCTTTACTCTTCTCTCCTAGAAAGTTGGCAACATCTCTTTCAAGAGTTAATACACTAATGCCTTTGCTCAATCCCTTCTCCACAGGGGACTGGTGCTCGTTTCCAGAGATTGTTCCCAGGGGTCATTGTGTTACCCATGGGGCCCTTTCCGTAGTGCTTTCATGATCTCCTAATTGCTAGATCTCTTTTCTGCCTTTTTCTTCTTCATCTCATTTGTTTAATGTCTGCAGGCTCTGTGTCCACAGGGTCCTTGAGGCAGCATCAGCATCTCCTCTCTCCTTGGGGCAGGCTTTTTTCTCCATGTCATTCCTCTCTGGCTCCCTTCCTTTGCTTGGTATGGGAAATCCATTCTCACCTCTTTTGCTCCACTTGTACCTGCCCCTGCCTCACTCTTGCTGGTCGAAACTCCAGGCTTCCTTTCTCACCTCACTGTGAAAGCTATCCTTCCCAGCATTCAGTGTCCCTTCATGCCCAATATTCCCTGGTATTTGCTGTACTTGGGTACTCACATTTGGGCCATTCCTGGTCTTTGCACAAGCTTTATCTTAGTTGCCTCTCTCTCTTTTCTTTCCTGTGCCCAGGACAGAGATCCCTTGCGACAAAGTTAGTGATAGAACAACTCATATTTCTATACATCTGAGAGATAGATACAGTGCTTTCCCTGTTAGGTAGGGAATGCCAGGATCATTCCCATTTTACAGGTGAAGAAACTGAGTCTAAAAGGGGTTCATAGGCAAGAAGGGTAGGGGCCTGCATGAGAAAATGGCAAAGAAGTTACTAGTCAGTGCTGCTGGAAGGAATCAGCTGAGCCCTTTAGCCACCTCCCATTCACTCTAACAGCCTTGACCAATGCATGGTTCACATGTCTATGGTGCTTTATTTTAGAGAGAACATGGCAGCTAGGTTGCTCAGTGGATAGAGCTCTGGGCCCAGAGTCAGCAAGACCTGAGTTCAAATCCAGCCTCAGACACTTACTAACTGTGTGACCCTGGGCAAGTCACTTAATCCTGTTTGCCTTGGCAGCCTTTTCTGTAATGTAATGTAGAGAAGGAAATAGCAAACCACTCTAGCATCTCTGTCAAGAAAACCCAAATGGGTCCAAAGAGCCTGACATGAATGAAAAATGACTGAACTACAAAAGTATGCAGAGAACCATCGTACAGGAGAAAAAAAAATTCTTAAAGAAAATTTGGTAAAAGAGATGAAGACTTTGAAAATATATGAAAACAAATTCATACTGCCATCCCAGAGGACCTTTCACCTCTGGAAAGGAATGCTGAGACTTTTCTTCTTCCTCATTTTACAGAACACACTTTAAGAGTTTTGTGTTACTCATACAGAGTTAGCCTCCATCAAGAGGATGCAATTTTTTCTGGAGGGAGGGACAGTTTCATTTTGTCTTTCAACTCCTAGCTCCCCGAGCAGAGTGTGACATGCACTAGGCTTTTAATAAATGGGTTTTTCACCAATGTAATGCCATTGAAAATTATGTCACAGTGTTTTTGTGACATATTGTGGTGAAAAAAAGATTTTGAAGATTATTATGGCACGGCCTTTGGTGACATCTATTGGTCAAAGTGGACACTGTAGAATTGACATGGAATATAGCAGTGCAATGAAGGTTTTAAACCAGAGAAAAAAATATCATACAATTGAGATCCTTCTCTTTTGGACCATGTAGTTATTACACCTTTATTCTACCATCGCGAATCCAAACCTACAACTCATTTTGAACCATATTTTTATTGAATTTTATCCTGTTTTACAGGTCTTTCCTGGTTCAGCTGGCAGAATGGAACTAAATAAAATCCTAAATCTCTGAAATGAAGAGTTCTGAATTCCTTCAGTGTCAATATCAATTCAGAGTAAATCACCAGCATCAAAATTATCTAGTGCTGTCCCTCATATCAAAAGTCATCTGACACATGATAAGCCTTCATAGCAGTGATGACACCAGTGAGTTGGTGTTACCCTCCACTGTGGTTAGGTGGATAAAGCCTTAATGTTGCCCAGGCAAAGGAACCAAAATTTTTGGAAATAAATGCAAAAAAAAAATGACTGATCATTATTTCAAAGGAAATTTATGAAAGAAATATCAACTTTGAATGAGACTTTACCAGTGTGAAATCAGGCATTCAGGTACATATTTGCCCAGAGTCCCAGGACCTGTTATTGTTGTTCATTGGCTCAGTGACATCCAACTTTATGTGATGCCATGGACTTTTATCCATGGGGTTTCCTCAGCAAAGACACTGGAGTGGTTTGCCATTTCCTTCTCCAGTGTATTCCCATTTTACAGATGAGGAACTGAGAAAAATAAGTGTTAGCTGACTTTCCTAGGGTCACATAGCTAGTAAGGGTGTAAAGGCCAGACTTGAACTCAAAACTTCCAGGCTCCAAGCATATTGATTTTCTATGCACTTCATCACATAACTGCCCTGTCTAGGGCTAATAAACATACAACTAACTTAACCAGTAATGCTAGGAGTATACAGAATCAGACACTGGGGCAATGGCTGTAGTCATTGCCCTCAGTAGGAGGGCTGGGATTCTAATCAGGCTTTTCTACTTCCAAATCTCATCTCCTTGCTGACAGAACTGATTTTTTCTTATCACATGAAAAACCTATTACTAAACTAGGATTAAGGCTTTTTCTCTCTATTTCCCCATACATGGACCAGCCCCAGAAAGTCAGTCACTCTCTGAAGGGCATTGCTGATGCCTGAGGTTTTCAAATCCCCAGGGAACATGCTTAGTAATCTTGGGCAGGACCCTAACCAATTAGAAGACCTTACTTCTGTTTAGTGTGTAAACAGAATCTAATCTAGTTGAATTCCAACCGGAAAGCACCAAATCTATGCCTTTGCCTCCTCCCATTGTGGTTTAGGGCAATCCAGCTCATGAAGAAGAAAATCAACCAGAGCACTTTGGGTAGAGATGGATTCCTTTGTCCAGATTGTGGGAGGTGGCTGAGTCTCATGATCATGTTCTTAGCTGGAGAAGGCATATTAACATACTAACTCTCTTATTAATTGTTCACCAATCAGGGTTGATTTTCACCTATCTGGGGCAACTCATTTTCCAAAGGTATTTAATCATTCAGTCTTGTCCATCATTTTGTCTTTGGTTGTGGAAAGAGACTACCAATCGTGAATTTATTACCAGCTAGCCTAGGTGATCTATTGATTATTAATTACCCAGAAATTCTGTCTCTCAGGCTTTTCATTCATCTCATTTCCCCTGAACCATGTTCTCCATCCCCCTCAAACTCATATACTCCATTCTGAACAAGGTCATTTTTCTCTCCATTCAGGCACTACCAACATTCTCAAATGCATGGTGTATATCTGTGACCTTAGGTCTCCCTCTACCCAGCCTCTTCATTAAGGCCTTCAGTGGGCCCACAAGATCGTAAGATTCCAGATGTAGAGATGGGAGGGACCTGAGAGACCATCTAGTCCAGTCCCCTCATTTTACACAGATGATTTGCCAGAGGTCATGCACAAGCTTTTAGATCAAGAGCTGTAAAGGTTATCAGTGATTATCCAAACTACCCAGTATATGGATGAGAAAACTGAGGCCCAGAGAGTAGTGGCTTGCTAAAGTCACACATAGGAACCTAGATTTGGTGCTGAAAGGGATTTCAGAGGCTGTGTGATGAAGCCTTCTTATTTTACTGATCTGGGAACTGAAGATCAGAGGCCTTAAGTGACTTGCTCAGCAATACACAGGTCATGAGTGACAGAGGCAGGATTTGAGCCTGAGACTTTTTGATTCCAAATCCAAGCTCCTTTCCTTCTACCACAGAACGGCGCCATTGCCAATCCAGATTACCTCTTTCTGTGTCCAGGTAAGGAGTGTTGTCAAAAAGTAATGACTCCAAGGTGAGAGGGAATGGGATGGAGAACATAAGAGCAAGCCCAGTTACTTATGGGAGCCAAGCTGAACCAAAGCTTTCCAGGGAGTGCTGTTTTCTTAATCCTCACCCTTCCTTTTCTCATTCTCCACCTTCCCCTCTCCACAGAGCCTAGCCCTGTGCTAGACAGGTGGTAAGGCCTCAACAAATGGGGTTTTTCTAGAGTGAGCTGACTTAAAAGCCAATGAACAAGGAACTGATAACTCAGATTTTCTTTGTCCATCATCTACTCAATGCTTCCTCAGATTTTTGACCCAAGAAGTCTTTGCTAATTGTTGCAACTCTTCCACATAGACAAAGTTCTTTTGAAAGCTTGAAGAGTTTTCTTCCCCTTCTGTCCCCTGCCAGACCTTGGAATGCAAAATAGAACAAAATACTGTGTTCAAATTCACATCAGTTCTTTTCTAAGCATAGGAGATTCACTGTCAATGGCTCTGTGGTGTTTTCAGACTGTTCACCTGTCAGCAAAAAGCAACAAGACTCAGAAGTTCCATGACTGTGTGCCATTAGCACAGCAGCTGTAGAAAGAAAGAACTTTTCTTGGTAGAGATCATTTTGGACCCAGGTTTTATAGGTAGTCTGTCATTTTGCTCTCTGATGACAATACTCAATACACTGATTCCTATGCTAACCTTCAGATATGTGGAGCTGGGTGAGAAGGAGATGATGCATTCCCATCAGACTCTGGTAGGCAGAATGTTTTACTAAGACCCACAGGGTGAGCCACGTTACCTTATGGCCCCCTCTGATGCATAAGTCAGTATTGTTGGATTCACTTGTTTCCATGATAGTGCAGTGATTTATAAAATTTGTGGTGCTAAATTGATAATTTTTATTTCTGTTACTTTCTCATAACCTAAGCTGCTGTATAAATCCTGTCAAACCTCTCATATCAGTAAGTGGCAAAGGTGGGATAAAGGAAGTGACACCTTCAAGATAGATCATTATGTAGACAGGAAGCCAAAGAATTCAGTTCAGGCCAATAAAGATCTACTGACTGCTTAATAGGAGAACTTTCCATTTTAGGGAAGTTATTTTTCCTTTAACATCAAAAAACCTAAATCTTTCCTTACACTTTTAGTCTTGGAACTTCTAGATAGATGACAGTAGCTTAGGCATCAGGATGTAGTAGATGCAGCATTGAATTTCAAGTCAAGAAAACTCAGGTTCAACTCCTGCCTCAGATACTTACTACCTGTGCTTTCTTAGAAAAGTCACTTGTCCTCTGTGATCTTCAGCTTCCCCCTCTGTAAAATGAGGGAGGATGGAACTAGATGGAACTGAGGTCTTCTCCAGCTCTAGATCTAGGGTCTTCTAATCTCGTGGAGTCATTGAAGGTCTAACAGGAATGAATGGGCAGAGAGGGAATTGAGGTAACATATATACACTATGTAAGCCGGGCAGTGACAAAAGGGGGTGGGGGAAGAGAAAGACAGAGAGAGAGAGAGAGAGAGAGAGAGAGAGGAGAGAGAGAGAGAGAGACAGAGACAGAGACAGAGACAGAGAGACAGAGAGAGAGACAGAGAGAGAGACAGAGAGACAGAGAGACAGAGACAGAGACAGAGAGAGACAGAGAGAGAGAGAGAGAGACAGAGAGAGAGAGAGAGACGGCTTTTTTCAGATGGAGTATAACAGGAGGTGATGGATGGTGAATATCACTCAGGATTTGGAAGTAGAGGAAGAGGACTAGCCTCTCAGCCCTAGTACTGAGGACTATGACTACAACTGTAACCTGATTTACTATCATGATTTTCTATACTCCCCGTGTTACCGTTTTTTGAATTTACTAGCCCTGCTCACAAATACCAATATTTACCTCATGCCTGATATCACAATGGTCAGGTCTCATTCAAATTTTTGATATTTCTTTCATAAATTTTCTTCAAAACTAAAATCACCCATTTTTTCCCAATATATTTACTCTGAATATTGTTCTCATGAGTAATATCAAGGTGTCACTCAAGTATTTGGAACACTGAAGGTGAAACCCACTTAATGATGTTTCCACTGCTATAAATTCTTGTCCCATATCAGATGAACTTTGCTATAATGAAGAGTTCCACAAGTAATTTTTTTTGTAACTGTATTTGTTTATTTATTTTTAATTTTAATTTTGAAAATTTTTAACATATGTTTTTCAAATTTTGGGTTACAAATTTGCTCCATTCCTGCCTCCCCATCCAACCTCATTGAAAAGGCAAGCATCTCAATAGTCACGCAAAACACTTCCATAGTAGTCCCGTTGTGAAAAACTAAGTGTATTTCCCTTCATCCTAACCTACCCACCATTTATTCTATTCTCTCTTTTGACCCTGTCCCTCCTCAGAAGTGTTTGCTTTTAATTATCCCCTCCCCCAATCTGCCTTCCCCTCTATCAACCCCCTGCTCTCTTGTCCCCTTCCCCCATGTTTTCCTTTTGGGTAAGATAGATTTCCATGTTCCATTGTATATGTTATTCCCTCCATAAGCCAAATCGGATGAGAATAAGATTCACTCACTCCCTTTTATGTTCCCCTGTTTCCCCTCCATTGTAAGAGCCTTTAATTTTCTGTTTTTCTTTTGTGAAATAATTTACCCTGTTCTATCTCTCACTTTCTCCTTCTCCCAGAGGAATCCTCTCTCACACCTTAATTTTAATGTCCAGATATCACCCCTTTATCTTCAACTCACCCTGTGCCCTTTATCTATCTATCTATCTATCTAGCTATCTAGCTAGCTAGCTAGCTATCTATCTGTACATACATATAATTTGTCCCCTCCAACTACCCTACTACTGACAAAGGTCTCATGAGTTACAAATGTCATCTTTCCATGCAGAAATGTAAACAGTTCAACCTTAATAAGTCTCTTATGAGTTTGCTTTCCTGTTTACGTCTTCATGTTCCACTTGAGTCTTGTATTGAAAGTCAAATTTTCTACTCAGCTCTGGTCTTTTCATCAAGAATGCTTGAAAGTCCTCTATTTCACTGAATGACAACTTTTTCCCTGAAGGATTATGCTCAGTTTTGCTGGGTAGGTGATTCTTGGTTGCAATCCTATCTCCTTTGCCCTCTGGATTATTATACTCCATGCCCTGTGGTCCCTTAATGTAAAAGCTGCTAAATCTTGTGTTATCCTGATTGTGTTTCCACAATACTTGAATTGTTTCTTTCTGGCTGCTTGCAATATTTTCTCCTTGACCTGGGAACTCTGGAATTTGGCTACAATATTCCTAAGAGTTTTCTTTGGGGATCTCTTTCAGGAGGTGATCAGTGTTATTCTTTCAATTTCTATTTTGCCCTCTGGTTCTAAAATACCAGGGCAGTTTTCCTTGAAAATTTCTTCAAAGATGATGTCTAGGCTCTTTTGTTGATCCTGGCTTTCAGATAGTCCAATAATTTTGAAGTTCTCTATCCTTGATCTATTTTCCAGAGGAGTTGTTTTTCCAATGAGTTATTTCACACTCTTCTATTTTTTCATTCTTTAGAATTAGTGTTACAGTGTCTTGATTTCTCATAAAGCCACTAGCTTCCAATTGCTGTATTCTAATTTTTAAGGAAGTATTTTCTTCAGTGAGCTTTTGGACTTCCTCTTCCATTTGGACAATTTTTTCTTTTTAGGGCATTTCTTCCCCTCATTGGCTTTTTGGACCTCTTTTGCTATGTCGGTTAGGTTATTTTTTAAGGAGTTATTTTATTCAGTATTTTTTGGGAGATCTCCTTTAGCATCACTCTCAGTTTTTCTTCTACTTCTCTTACTTGCTTCTCAAAATCCTGTTTGAGCACTTCCATGGCCTGGGCCCGATTCATATTTTTCTTGGAGGCTTTGGATGTAGGAGCTTGGGCTTTACTGTCTTCTTCTGGTTGTATGATTTGATCTTCTTTGTCACCAAAGTAAGATAATATGGTCAGATTCTTTTTGCACTGCTTGCTCATGACCCCGGCCAACTACTTGAGTTATAAACTCTTTGTTAAGTTAGGAGTCTATTTCCAGTGTGGAGAATGCACTGTCCCAACCTTCAGGGATTTGGGTGCAGCTGTTTTCAGAGATACTTCTAAGGACCTGTAAATTTTCACTTCTTCCAAGTTGCTATGATCAAGGGCAAGGTGTTTATTCCTTTCCTGGCCTCTGCTCTGGTCTATGAGAGACCAAAAGGACTCTTCTGTGTCTTGGAACTGTGAGACAGGTTTCCTCTCTACAGCCAGTACAAGCTGCACCACGCCAGCACTCCTCCATGCCCCAGGACCACCACCCAGAACTTTGGCCCAGATCCAAGCACAGGGAAAGCAAGAGAATCCTGCCTCAGCACCAGCAGAGAGATCCCGCAATCCCCTCTGATCAGCCACTCAATTCCCCTCAGTCTGTGGGCCAGAAGCTCAGGAAGCAGCCATTGCCCCGGGGCCAAGCTTGGGAACTGGAACTGAGACCACCTAGCTTCTCTCTCTCACCACAGACACAGACATTTCCCACTGGCCTTCTAAGTTGTCTTTGGCCTTCATGGGTAGAGAAGTCTGGAGACCACCACAGCTGTTCATGATTCAGTCCTCTGAGGCCTGCTCCAGGTTCGTTGAGGCCTGTGAACCCATGCCAAACTGCGTTCCTCTCCCCACCAGGCACGATATACCTTTCTGATTAACCATCCAGGCTGTCTTCGGCTGGAAATTTGTTTCACTCTGTCTTTTTGTGGGTTCTGCTGCTTTAGAATTTGTTCAGAACCATTTTTTATAGGTATTTGGAGGGTTTGGGGAAGAGCTCAAGCAATCACTGCTTTCACTTTCCTTTTGGATCAGACCCCACAGGTAATTTTGATACTGATGATTTAACCAGAATTCCTATTTACACTGAAGGAATTTATTACTCACTTCCTCTCATAAATTCAGGGCTTCCTTTAGCTCCATTCTTTTTCCCTTAACCAGGAGTAAACTGTCCCACAAGTTAAAAATCCAATAAAAGTTGACTCTGGAATTCATCTGAGTGTAATATAAGTAGTTGGACACAAGACAAGCAGCCTTAAAGTAACCATGAAATGATGATATTAATTGATGTCATTAAATGAGGACATTTGAAGTATGTTTCCTTGTCCTAAACTTTTAAGTTAACTCCAATATCCTGTTTGAATACAAGATGTCCCTGAAAGACTGTGCTATGGTCCTCAATGCCAATTAATTGGTCAACAAGCATTTATTAAGTACCTGCTTTTTACTAGTCACGGGGGACAGCCTTTGCGATGATGCACAGATGGGAAATGAAATGTCACATGTGAGGAAGAGTAAGCAGGCAACACTTGCTGAATAGAGCTCCAGAAGGGGAATAACCCCTCCTACCTTTCAGTCTTCTTGCACCTTAGTCTTTGAACCAGTGACACTGGCCTCCTGATTGTTCCACAAACAGAACACTCCATCTCTCAGCTCCCAGCATTTTCTCTTGCTGTCTCCCATACTTGGAATGCTCTTCTTTCTCATGTCTGCCTACTCAGTTCCCTGGCTTTCATTAAGTCCCAACTAAAATCCAATCTTCTATAAGAAGCCTTTCCTTATCCCTCTTAATCCTAGTGTCTTCTCTTGGTTCATTATTTCCTATTTGTTCTGTATATGATTTGCTTGTATGTATTGATTAGTTATCTCCCCCCTTAGAGGTGGAGCTCTTTCAGGGCAGAAATAGTCTTTTGCTTCTTTTTGTACTCCCAGAGCTTAGCACAGTGCCTGGCACATTGTAGGTACTTAATAAATGTTTACTGATTAATGGTATTATTCTTGAGTAGTATACGATAAAGCTATAAAAGTTGGATGTAACCAGGGTTGCAAGGGCTTTAAATGGCAAACTGAGGTGTCTGTGTTTGATCTTAGATATAATGGGGAGCCAATGGAGTTTATTGAGCAGATTGATTGCCTGGGGCATTTGAAATATCTCTTTGGCTGCTGAGTGAATGATGGGTCAGAGAGGAGGAAAATCCAGGTGAAAGTCCAATTAGGAGGCTATTAAAATAGTCCATGTGAGAAATGGTGAGATTTTGTGAGAAGAAAGGCAATGGACATACTCTGAGCACGGGGTAATGAGAAAACCTCACAATAAAGTGGATATAGGGCTCAAGGAGAGTGAGGATCATGGAATAGAGCCAGTGGCCAGGAAGGGAGGTGGAAGGTTGGAATCATAGGAACTTTGAGTGATTCTTTGCATTGCATATTGCATTCAACAACACTGGAATGGCTGAAAATGTTTTGTTGACTCTCATAACCAAATACAGCATAGGAGGACAGGGACAGATGAGCAGCAACTTAGCCAGGGATAGAGTCACATAGGAACCTGTAGTAAAAGGGAAGTCCCTCAATAGTAACCAAGAAAGCCCACTCAGGAAGGTGGAATTAGAAAAGTGACCCACTGGCAAGCTTGTGGGACAGTTTCATCAACCCATTCTTGTTACATGTGGGAATAATTACACCTAAACACTGCCAGCCTTGTCTAACAGCAGCTAGTGTAGGTTTAGAGCTGGGAGGGAATGTTTGTGTAGCCACAAGGACAGCATTTACTTTCTAGTTCAACAGTAGATGGACCTATCTGCTGACTGTACCACTGTAGCATTCCAATGAGTTTGAAGATGTTTAAGGGGGTCTGTGCCATCTGAGAAACAGGCATCGCCTTGTTCTGGGAGCTCAGAAAACCAATGGCTTAAGGTTGCAAGAGGGCATTTCATTGGAAGTCCACCAAGACTAATTTCTGTGACAGTCTATTGCTAAGCAAGGGTCTCTTGTAGGTGGCTAACTCTCCTTGGGCTGGGCCTGGCATAGCTCTGAATATATCACTTCCATTTAATGATGGATGATTGTTGGGTTCCACCCACCTTGAGAGATTTGGCATTAGTAAGCACCCATTGTGAATGATTTGCATTTCTGGCCAGAGAGGGCTTAGAATGTCTCCAATCAGTTCACACTAGGATCCAGGAGCAAGGAAGGAGCTATTTTTCAAATGAGGTATAGCACAGCATAGTTCCATTCAGTGCTGGGGTCTAGCACCCTAAATCATGGGACTCACCTCATCTTGTGGCCATAGACTACATCCTGCATTAGTGTCATTTATGGATACTTGTAGTTAGGGTGCTATCATCAGCCAGCAGGAGGCCCAGGGGTGGGTTTGCCTGAATTTTGTCGAGGTTAGTTGCTCAACTATTATGGCTTAATTAATCAATTCCCAAGTCAAGGACCAGGGTGCCAGCTTCCTCATTAGGGCCTACCAACAAGAGGTCATAAATAATGGACTTCCCTCACATGGAGAAACTTTTATTTAGCTAGAGTCCATGCCACCACAGGTGGCAACTAGTAGGACTGTTAAGCTGGCCATGTCATAGGACCATAAAAGAGTATTACATGCCTACTCAGGTAAAGGCAAACTGATCCTAGTCTACTATCTGACTAGGACCTGAGCAGAATGCAGAGCCAAGTACTTGACTGCATATCAGTCTCTGAGGACGGCCACCAGCCTGTCTCAATAGTCACAAGGTCAGACACCACCAGAGCCACCAAATCAGCTTCTCTTTTCAGGCTGAGGTCATCTGGGTCAGTCTCCAAGTGCCACTGTCCTCCCATGATATACCAACAGGACTGTTGAACTGAAAGGTTTGCCTGAGGACTCTGGCATTCAGCACCTCCCATATCAACACCTGTCTATTTCACACATCTCTACCCAGGGACTTGTACCACACAGTAAGATGGGGCCAATACTGGGGGAGGAGAGTGTGTTAGAGACAGCCCCCTGGCCAACTGTGAAAGCTAGGATGTAGGCAGTATTACAGGAGTGGAGCCATCCCTGGGTCTGATTCAATCCCTTAAGCTGTTTCATCAAGTCAGTTATTAGAATGCTCACATTGTGGGAGCTTCCAATACTGCCCATCTCACTGATGCATTGGCACCTCATGGATTTAAGCCATGGCAACTAGGGTGACTTGAGTCCCAGAGTCCAAAAGTCTCAGATCATAAGAAGCCCTTCCATGGGGCCACTGGAGAATCAGAGGCATAAGAAGTTTGGTCCCCTGAGGACACTTGTCTGGGGATCAGGACCCACCCTAATCTAGTGTGGTCTCCCTAAGTGGAGTGAGGTCAGGGGAGAGGGCAGAGACCTTGGTGCCACCCATCTCCTCCTTTGAGAGCAGATGTGTGATGGGAGCAGTCAAGGATTGCTCAGTTCCCATGACATCTCAAAAGCGAGGCCCCCATGGATATCTCAAAAATAAGCATATTCAAAAAGAATGCATCTTTCTTCCTCCCCATTCCTTAAATTTCTCTAATACTACTGAGGGTCTCAGTGTCCTCCCAGTCACCGAGGCTTGCAGCCTCCATGTGCCCCACAACTCCTCACTCAAATGCACCCACAGTCCCATGTGTTGCCAAGGTCTGTTGATACTACCTTCATATCTTCTATATACTTCCCTTTATCTCCATGCCCAGCTGCCCCTCTGGTGAAGGCCCTTATCACCTCACACCTGGATTGTTGCAGTAGACTTTTCGGTGCTTTGTCAATTAGTTACCCCCTCCAATCCATCCTCCACTCAGCTCCCAAAGGGATTTCCTAAAGTGCAGTACAGAACATGTCACCCCTAAACTTAGTACATTCCACTGGCTCCCTATCACTACCACAGAGCTCAGAATAGAAGAGAAATCAGATTATTGGCTTTGAAAGCACTGACAGCATGCAGGTCCTTATCTTCAGGAGATGTTCCTGACATTTCAAAAAGCAAAAAAATAACAGCATGTACTACCCCAGGAATATAGTAGCAAGACCAGCCCAGATATTTCATCCAGAATTGCACAGAGCCTGGCCCTAATGTGAAGTCCAATACCAGGTAGAAGGCTAAAAGAATGAGGAAACCAAAAATTCATCTTACTATCCTCAAAAGTTGTTATGGTGATAGGGACATTCAAGTCATAAACCTAGAATGAGAGACTGACTCTAAAATAGGTACATGTAAGTCTCCAAGAAAAACACAGCTTAGGCACAAGTTTACCTTGAATTCCTGAAAGACATGAAGCAAGGGTTGAGAAAAGAATTTTAAATGTTTTTATAAATGACATGAGAACATGGAAAAGTGGAAATCAAAGGAGAACAAAGGAAGAAAGAATGGACCTCTTGGTGGTGGGGTCGAGTTGGGAAGCCTCGCTTTTATTTTTTTCTGTCTGCAGTTTGTGTGTGGATGAAGTTACTGTTGTTTCTCATTGGATTCATTGATCATTTGGGGGGTTCCATTGGAAACTTAAGGGTTTTGCTAAAGTATTCACATGGAAGATGGGCCATGTGCCCATTCAGGCAGCCATCTTGGCAGGAAGTTTGATCTATTATATTTGTAAGGTTCCTTTCTAGCTGAAACGTTTGGTATTTGGAGTTTCTTTCCAGCTCTGACATTCGTTCTAAGATGCCTTTCAGCTGTGAAGTTTATCATCTTAGGACCCTCCCAGGTAAATGTGTGTTCTCAGCTTTTTTACTTCTGACATTAGCATTCTGAAGGTGTTCTGAAGGTGCTGAGGTCCCTCCAAACCATGTCAGAACACTTTCTGTTCTAAACATAAGAGCGCACACATAGATGGTGTGTGCAAGAATACTTTATCCTAGGGCCCCTACTCCCCAAAAAACTTCTGATTTTCTATGTTCTAATACTCCTTCTAGCTCTTAAGGTTCTGTTTTCTCAGATTCCTTTCAGCTCTGACATTCTGTATTCAAAGTTTCCTCCATGTCTGATAGTGTAGGACCAAATGTCAAACCCATGTGTTACATTCTATGTTCAAAGGTCCCTTCTGGCTCAGACATTCCATTTTTTTCTTTTTAAAAAATTTTTTTATTAATTTATTTTGATTTATCAACAAGCATTTCCATATGCTTTTGAGTTTCAAATTTTTCTCCCCCTTTCTCCCCACCACTCTCCTCAAGACGGCACACAATCTCATATAGGCTATACATTTACATGCCCATTAAACATATTTTCACAGTAGTGAAGTTGTAAGTAAAAATTAAAACCAATAGGAGGAACAATTAGAAAGAGGAAACAAAACTCAACACAAGAGGAAAAAAATGATAGCGATTCAACTTGCATAGTTTTTTCTTTGCATGTGGATAGCATTTTCCATCACGAGGCCTCTGGGGATGTCTTAGATCCTTGTATTGCTGAGAAGGGTAGAGTTTAATAATATTAGTCATCGCCCAAGGTGGCTGTTATTGTGTACAAATTTCTCGTGGTTCTGCTCACTTCACTCAGCACCAGACTTTCCAGGTTTTTCTGAGGTCAGCCTGTTCATCATTTCTTATAGCACAATAGTATTAATTACATTCATATACCACAACTTGCTCAGCCATTCCCCAATTGATGGGCATGCTCTCAATTTCCAATTCTTTGCCACCACAAAAAGAGCTGCTATGAATATTTTCAGACATTCCATTTTCTAAGTGCCCCGCAGGCACTGATAGGTTCTGCCATCCAGGGGCCCTCCACAACTGATGTTCTATGTCCTCAGATTACTGTCAGCTCTGATATTCTGTGTTCTGTTGCCCCCTCCACTTGTGACGGTCTATGTTCTCTAGTCCGTATTAGCTCTGACAGCCTGTATTGTAGTTTTCTTTCTCTGAATTTTCGGCCTCTGGCTTCTGTGGTTAGGATCACCTTTGACTCACAGAAGGTGCTTGGTAGGACCACTTCTTGCCCTCTTCTTGCAAACAATTTAGGTGAAATTGGAGATAGTTGCTATTTAAATATTTGAGAGAATTCATTTATGAATCTATCTACTCCTTGGCTTTCCCCTCTGCATCTAGAAGTTCATTTGCCATATTTTCCCTTTCTTTTATTATGATTGGGCTATTTTAATTCTCTATTTTTTTATTCTCTTCATCTGGTGTTTTATATTTTTGTAACTATTTATCATATCTGTTGGTATACCTGGACAAAATTGTTTCTAATCATTTCCTCTATTTTATCTTCTTTTATTTGTGATTTTGGCATTTGATTTTCCTTTTTAAACAGAATCAAGTCAGTCAATGATTTGAGTGTTTCACAAGGTTTTCTTTTTTAAGCAGCCTCCCAGTGTCATCATTTCAGTTTTGAATCTAGGCTGATTATCAGAATTTTTCATGTTTACAGTTGCTTCTTTCCCAGTACTGTTTTGTGGCCTCATGCTGCAAAATATAATATGTTTGACTGGATTGCAAAATATATGGAGAACGGGGTATAAGGTATAAGAAGTCTGAAAGGTAAGAATGGGGTGAGATTCTGATAGGATTTCTATGGCACAGGAGAGCATCCTATAAACATGGAGAGAAGACAAAAACAAGGATAAGAGGGAGATCAACAGTGTCAAAGGCTACAGGTCCAGAATGATGGGACTGAAAAAAGGCCAATCCATTTGGCAATAAAGAGATGGTTAGTGGCTTTGCAGGGAGGAGTTTCAGTTGAATGATGAAGTAGGAAGCCAGAATGCAAAGAGTTAAGGAAAGAGTGAGAGGAAAAGAAGTGCAGATTACTTTCTCCAAGAGTTGAGCTGCAAAAGTCAGGAGAGCTAAGGGATGGATGCTCAAATGAGGATCTTTGAGGATGGAGGACCCATGAGCATGCTTGTAGTCCATAGGGAAGCAGCCAGAGGACAAGGAGAGACTGAAGATCAGTGAATGTGGGGATAATAAAAGGGGCAGTCTGCTGGATGATAGGATGAGATGGGAACTCTCCTGCATGCAGAGGGGTTCACCTTGGTGAGGAGAAGGGGGCTGCCTTATTATGTGAGACTAGATTGAAGGAGTAGATAGTGGCAGAAGGCATGTGACTGATGCAAAATGAAGAGGGGAGAAGAGAGAGCTCTCAGCAAATGGCCACAATATTACCAGTAAATCTGTGGTGTGAAATTCTTAGCTAACAAGGTATAGAGGGGAACTGTGGGAGGTTTCAGGAGAGATGAAAAAGTTTTGTAATAACTTTTGTGGTGAGTAGGATCATAAGATAATTGGAAAGGCATATAAAGGATTGCCTTGCTGCATGGAGAGTCCAGTTGAGGTGAAGTAACATAAAATTGAGAGGACTCAGCCATTATCATTTCTAGATTTTCTCCAGCTCCACTTAGTAGCATGAATGATGGAGCAAAAGCAATGAATTGTGAGAGTGATTCAAAGCAGAAGTGTGTCTGGGCAAGATCAAGAAGGGCTCAAGAACCTTGAGAGAAGAAGAGAGTTTAGAGTTCAAGTAGTTCACCAAGGGGTCAAGATAGATAAAGGAGGAGAGTATAGCTAGAGCAGGGATGATGGCCTAGGAAAGAACTGAGGGGCTGAGGATTAGGGGTTGTGATGGGTTTGGGGTTTCAAGGTGGAGAGAGAGGTAGAATGATCATGGATGTGATCAGATGAGGGCATTTCATAGTCCTTGACCATGGAGATGTCTTATTTGTGGGCTTTAGCAAGATCAGGGACATCACCTTTGTGTGCAGCTAAGGTAGTGTAGCAGGTCATATGAGATGAGTAAACTGAGGGAATCCATGAGGTTAGGTGTTGGAGAGACTATCAAAGTGAATGTTGAAGTCCCCTAATATGAGAGCAGGAGTTGGGGACAAGAGAAAGCCTGTGAGCCAGACACTGACCACATTAAGGAAAGAAGGACAGTGTCCTAGAGGCTTGTAGACAACAGCTACCAGATTTTTGATTGAGTGGTAGACATGGATTGAGTGACCCTCAGAGGAGAAGCTATTGAGTAATGGTGGAGACAGAGAGCTTGGAAGTGACAGTGGAAAGCAAGGAGTATTCCAACTCTTCCACCGTAATTAATGAGTAGGTTGAATGAGTGAAAGTGTAGCCAGTATTTTGACAAGGAGGCCAGGGATGCTCTATTATGAAGAAGGTGATAGGTAGATCTCAGAGTGGGAAAGGGAAAGATGTAAGGTGAAAGCAAATTTGTTACCTGGGAAGCTGGTATTCTAGAAGCACAGTGGTAGGTGGGTAGCTTTAGAGTGGGACGCTGAGCAGTCAAGTGTAGGGATGACCCGTTGGGGAAGGGGAGAATGGAGAAATGAGTTTGTTTCCTGAGGGGTGCAGGTGGGGGAGCAGAATTAGTAGATGGGAAAGGGTATGACCTGGGGCTATAGTTTGTTATTCATTGAGGAATGATTTCAAGTAGGTTTTCATTGTCCATAGAAGTGTAGCCTCAGGGTACTGTTTCCTCAGGCCTTTAGATAGTTCAGGCCATAAGAGAAGTTCTGGGAGTCAAGGAATAGTGTTATTCTTCTCCCAAGTCAGGAGACCAGGCTGGACACTTGATGGAACAGCCTTTCTCTTCTTTCCTGGGAAGGAGGAATATTGTCCTTGATGAAATGCCATCTCCTAATTTAATAATTGATTATTAATGTAATCGAAAAACATCCCTTTTCTCAGCAAGAAGACACGATTTGGAAGTAGAAAAGCCAGACTGGAAGTACAGCCTTACTTCTGAGGATCATGATTACAGCTGTAGCCTCACTCTCTGTTGTTACATACTCACAGGATAATGGGGTATTTTTAGTTGCCCTGGAAAGGCCAGTCAGGTGGTACTGTGAATGGGACACTGGGCTTCACACCATGAAGATCTGGGTTCAAGTCTGGGCTTAGGCACTTACTAGCTATCAGATTCTAGACAAGTCACTTAACCTTTACTTGCCTCAGTACCTCATTTGGAAAACAGGAACACACTGGAGAAGAAAATGGTAAACTACTCCTATATCTTTGCTAAGAAAAGCCCGTAGATAATGGTCTACAGCATCATATAAATTTGGGCATCACTGAGTGACTAAAGAACAACAGGCCTTGGGACCCTGGGCAAATACTTACCTAAATGCCAGATTTTGCACTGGTGGAGTCTCATTCAAACTCGGTATTACTTTCATAAATTGGGTTCAAAGCAAGGATTAGTCATTTTTTGGCATTTATGTCTCCTTTGGTTTGGTAATATCAAGGCTTTATCCACCTAACCACAATGGAGTTTAAAACCGGCAGTCACGACTGCTTACGAAGGCTTATCTGGTATCCGAAGACTTTTGACATGATGGAGAGGTAAACAGAAAATTTCGATGGTGATGATTTAGTCTGAATTCATATTGATACTGAAAGAGCTCAGTACACTCTTCATTTCATAAACAGAGGGTTTAATTTAGTTCCATTCTGCCTGCATGACAAAGAAGGAGTAACATGGGAGAAAATTCAACAAAGTACGGTTTAAAATAGTTGGAGGTTTGGACGGTAGATGACAGACTAAAAGTGTAATATCTGCAATAGGAACAAACATCTCAATTGCAGAATGGATTCCTCTCGTGCCTGAAACTTTCAGCAATATGCAATATTCCATATATCCAGAAGATGGCACTAAAACATTGCTAATGCTGTAATTTCGAATTGGACCACCAGATGTCACCAAAGACTGTGGTATGATGATCTTTACTCTATTTCCCACCAGATGTCACAAAAAGACTGTGACATCATCTTCAATGACACTAAATTGATCAAAAACCCATTTATTAAAAGCCTACTGTGTGCCACACTCTGCTCTGGGGGCTAGGAGTGCAGAGACAAAAAGGATACAGTCCCTGCCCTCAGAGAAAAGTACATCCTATTGATGGAGACCAACTCTGAAAGAGTAATACAAACCTCAATATCTCTGACCCTTAAAAAGAGGAAGAAGACAAGTCTCACCATTACTTCGCAGAAGTGAATGGTCCACAGGGATGGCACCATGAATTTATTTTGAGACCTTTTCAATGTATTGATTTCTTTCACTCAATTTGCTTTTTTTTTTCTTCTTCTGTAGGATGCCTCTCTGTATACTTCTGTTGTTCAGTTGTTTTTCATTCATATCAGTCTTTGTGATGCCATTTGGGGTTTTCTTGGCAGATATATGGCAGTGGTTTGCCAATTCCTTATCCGGCTATTTTACCGATAAGGAAACTGAGGCAAACAGAATTGAATGCCCTTCCAGTGTCACCAACTAGTACCTATTTGAGGCCAGATTTGAACTCAGGTCTTGCTTACTCTGAGCCAAGAGCTCTATTCACTGGGCCACCTTTCTGCCCTGATCTCTGTATAATGAAGCACTGTACAAATATGAACCATCTGTTGGTCTAGGCTCTTAGAGTGAATTGAAGGGGGCCAGAGGGCTCAGCGCTGATGGAGGCCATGCCTTCTAGAAGCACTGACTGGTAACTTCTTTGGCATTTTCCCATCCAGGCCTCTGCCTCTCTTGCCTCCTAACTTGTTTCATTCTCAGTTTCCTCAACTATAAAATGGGAATGATCCTGGCATTTTGTAACTATCAGAGCTCTTGTGTTGAAAGCATTGTATCCATCTCAGTGTTATACAGAAATATGAGTTGTTCAATCATTATTACTGTCCAAGGAATCTTTGTCATGGGAAGGGAAGAGAAAGGAGAGGAAGACAACTAAGAGGAAGCTTATTCAAGGACAAAGAATGGCCAAAAAGTAAGTACTCCAAGTGTGGCACATACCAGGGAACACTAGGCATGAGGGGAGACTGAGTCCTGGGAAGGATAGCTTTCACACTGAAGTGGGAAAGGAAGCCTGGAGTCTGGACCAGCAATAGGGGGGCAGGACAGGTGGGAAGAAGAGCAGGGGAGATAAGAAGGGATTTCCCTTACCATTCAAAGGAAGGGTGCCAGAGAGTGAGGATATGGAGAAAAAAGCCTGCCTCAACCAAAGGGGAGATATTGGTGCTGCCTCAAGCTCCCTGGGGTCACATGGCCTGCAGATATTAAACAGATGATGTCCCACTAAGAAGAGAAAGGCAGAAAAGAGATCTGGCAAATAGGAGAGCCGTAAAGACATTGCAAAAAGGGCCCTATGTACAGCACAAAGCACTCCTGGGAACAATGTCTGGGGCCCAGCACCAGGTCCCCTATGGAGAAGGCATGGAGCAAGGGCACTAGTGCTTTTGCTCTTCAAAGAGAGGTTGCCAATTTTCTAGGAGAGAAGAGTAAAGTAATAGAGATGCCAGGCCTTATCACCCCAAAGGGCCAAAGCAGACAGCTCACAGGAGCCTCGAGTCTTAGGCTTGGAAAGATTGAGAGTCAGCTTCTCATTTCTTACCTGAAACACAATGAATCCTCTCTCTCTCTGATATTCCTGACAAGAGGCCATCCAATCTCTGCTTCGAGTCCATCAGTAATGTGTAATTCACTACCTCTCAACCTAGGTCATTCCACTTTGGAAAGTTGTGCATTTCATTACGTTAAAACAAACCTCCATCCCTGTAATCAATCCATTCATCAATCAATCTCAGAAATATTTATTAAGTACCTACTATGAGCCAGGTTCTTCATGTTTCCCCTTAAATCTACTTCTGCATTCCGAAGACAAACCGAAACTCAGCACTATGCCCCGTGATTGCCCTTCAGACCTGTAAGGAAATCTTTCACTGCCTCCACCATCTTCTCTTTTCAGAGTGAAATGCCAACCCCTTAGTGGAGTTTAGAGCTGGCAGGGACCAATCCCCTCTACTTAAACTGTAGCAAACAGGCCCAGAGACAGGCCCAGTTACTTGACCAATGGTCACACAGGTACTAGGGAGTACAACTGGTATTCAAAACAAGGTCTCGATGCTACATTTTCTGAACAGCATTTGAGGTGAGGGGGATAGTGAGTTAATTAGAGAAGAATAAAAAGAATGCCTTGGGGCTCCAGGAGTAGTTTCACCCTCTTCTGTGGAAAAGTTATCACTGTTTTAGTAGGGAAGCAAGAGGCATGGATCAAACCCATGTTGTGGAGAAATAGTAGTAGCCATTAATCCTATCACACCGGATTTGGAATTGAAATTTCAAAATACCATGGTGAATTTGACACCAGCCCTTTACCAATTCACTGTCCATGATTTTCAGATTGGGAAAAAGAAATGAAAGGGCATCTCGGGCCATGACTTACATTATTCTGAAAACATAGCAAAGTAGCTATAGGAAGAATGAGGTTTTCTGGGAAATGATCCCCCTGGACCCAGCTTTTGCCGAATGCATTTATCACTTCTGCCCCATTGTTTTCCTCCTTAAAACAACAAAAAACCCCCTCCTATTTCTTACATGTCATGGTTCTCAAGCATGAGGAGAATAAGAGATGCAGAGGATACCCTGGTGATATAAGAAACCGAAAACATCAATGGAAATTTTTTAAAAGAAGTCATCTATCTCAAGGATATTGTTGTTCTTTATCCTTTCTGGAATAAGACCAAGGCATCAGGATGGTGATGCCATGACTGACAACTAAATTGGATTTAAGTGAGGGAGGGCTGTGCAAAGTCACCAGCCTCACTTTCTCCTCTGGAGTCAACTGGATTCAGTGGCAAGATATAGATCAGGACGAATGAAGGTGGCCCCAATGCAGTGAGAGACCTTGGCTTTTTAAGCTTAAGTCTTTCCCAGGCCTCAGTTTCATTGAGGCAATGCCCATTCAGAGATGAAGGCTAGACAAGTAATGAGACAAACATCTCAAGGGTGATAATACAGAGAGAAAGGAGGAAACAGAGGGTTTGGGGTTAGTGATTATCAGGAACACATCTCAAACGATACTACAAATCACACACCAGACACATACTGTGCTACCTATTCACAGAACACACGTACAAACAAAGGTATAAATACACTCAAAACTCCATACCCATGCGCACACACTTGCCCCTTGACACTAAAACAAGCCATTATGGAGTGGGGATGTTCAGGAGAAGACCGAAGGTACATAGAAGAATATAGGAGGTGGGAAGATTTGGAGAAGCAGGAGGGGTAGCAAGAGGGGAAGTAGTAGGAGGGGTGTAGGGGGGACTTACCTCATACACAGGAAAGTGCAGGAATTTCTCAGATCTGTCATACGATGTCCTCCTCCTCTTTCTCCTCCTACCCCCAAAACCCCAGAGACAAAGAGGACTAACCATGGTCAAGGGTAGGAGAGGCAGATATGAGGACTTCACAGCACAACCACAGATAGTCTCCACAAAGAGCCCAGGGAAGAAGGAGAAGAGAACTGAGGAGGTTCTGTGATGTCAGACCCAGAGAAGTGTGGATCCCTCTCAGTCATTTCTCTCAATTCCCATCACCCAGCCTGGCAAAGAGAGGGAGTCGCAGTGCATCTTCCATTTATAGGAGAGCCCGGGGCCGAGACAGATCCCAGGTTCCTGAGGGCAGGATGCTGGGTTGAGATTAGATGACAGTACTGCTGCTAGTTCCGCTTGAGATTGTCGAGGGTCATCCCTTCTCCTGGTAGAGAAGGGCAGAGATGGTGGAGGTCCAAGTGTCCTGGGCTTCACATAAGGGAAGAGCACAGTAGCTGCAGCAGCAGCAGACCACCAGCCCCTGAATGGGGTATGGATTCCTGACAACCACCAGAGCAGAAGAGGAAAGGGATGGTCTATGTCAGAGGCAGTTCTCTGCCTCCTTTCTCCAGCCAGGAGGAGACAAAATCACTCCAGGGGCTGGGAGGGACACAGACACACGAGATCATTTATGCATGTCTGACCCTGACCACATCTGGGCTGCAGGAAACTGGAGGCAATTACTGCTGGGCAATTCCCCCTTTCAATGAAGAGAGTTGAGAAAGAAAGTTAGAGATCCTTCCAGGCTCCAGGATGATGCCCTACCCATGAGGAGCATCACCCAGGGGATCCAGAGCACCTGAGGGGACCCAGGCATCTAGCCAGCAGCCCCTAGAGGTTGAGGAGAAGATATCCTGATCAGACAGCTGCAGGGATAGGGACTGGACTTCTGAGGGCTGTGAGAGACTTTCAGAGGAGGAATATCTTTCCACTGAAACCTTCTCTGCCTGCAAAAACTTGCCTAGAGCATGGAGACCTTATGTACCTCACCCTTCTCAATAAATACAGGCAGTAGGTGGTTGGAGGTCAAGTATCAGCTCAAAGACTGTTTCCCAGGTCACCTCTGTTCCAAGAAGCTGGAAGACCAATGACCATGCTCTTCTACTTGGATGAGAGATAGGCACCCACGTCAGAGGGTCACCAAGTAGGTGAGTCCAAGGAAATGGGTAAGCAATCAAGCCCAGAAGCCATGCACCAGGCAGACTGCCAATGTAACCCACTAAAAAGGATAAAACTTGGAGGAAATATGTACAAGAAATTGTTCCTCTTAGCTAGGAAGGACATATGTTAATAACTAGCCAATTTTGGCCAAGACGTTACCAATATCAAATCAGAGAAGCCCAAACATAAAAGAAAATTAACTTGAAGTACACAAAAATAGACAGTGAGGGATACTCTAGACCTAGTCTTTGTAGCACGAGTAGAGCTGGGACTCCAATCTTGCTATTCTACCTCCATATCCCACTACTCTTGTCATTGGACCATGGCCTCCATTCTGAACAAAGCCTCTCCCTCATGTCTCTTATGTGTGTTCTCTATCTGTTGCCTCAATTCCTTCTTCACCCAGTCCTTACCTCAATGTCCCAATTGTTCCCACAGCATCATAGAGTTAAATCTCCATCCCAAAACAGCCTCAGAGTCCACCTAGTCCAATCCCTTTATGCCACAGATGAAAAGGAAGCCCATTCAAAATCCCATTTCCTCTAGCAGACTGCTCCTTTTATCGTCCCATTCCCTCACTTCAAAATCTCCCTGTGTACTGGCTGTTTTCCCATACCTACCAATATGTCTATGTCTATCCCATCCTTAAAATATCTCTCCTTAGATCTATTCAGCCCTTCTAATTATCATCCCGTATATCATCTCCCTTTTCTTACTAAAGTCCTTGAAAAGGCCTTTTGTAGTAGTCATCTCTGTTTGCTGTTCTCTCTCTTCTAAACTCTCTACAGTCTGCCTTCTGCCCTCATGATTCAACTGAAACTTCCTCACTAATGTTGCTAATCATCTCTGACTTCTCTGGCTTCCTTCAAGTCTCAGCTAAAATCCCACCATCTACAGGAAACTTTTCTGTTTCCTGCAAATTTCTAGCACCTTCCTCATGGTGATTACTTCCAGTATTTCTTGGATATGGAATGTTTCTTCATAAGGGTTTGACTGTTGCCTCCCCCATTAGTCTGCAAACTCCATGAGAGAGCAAGAACTATCTGACGGGTCTTCATATAGCATAGCACAGAACCTGGCACACAATAAGCAGCTTAAAAAATGTCTATTGACTGGAAGGAACCTGCTTGGCCTGTTTCCTTTGATGAAACTTTCTGGTCCCCTAAGGCCATAAAAAGTCCTTCCATTGGGCAGTCAGGACCTTTCCAACTTGGTGAATTTCTGAAGGCCACTCAAGGCCTCATACTCTTCCCCCATACTCTACTCTGACAACCAGAAGTGCTTATATGGAGACAAGAGGGCCTGTATCCAGACAAGCTGTGTCACTACATTGTTGAATTTCTGTACTGTGCTAACTCAAAGTAAATCTGCTTCTCTTACCTGTCCAATAATGTTCCACTATCTCATTTCATCCCAACACTGGCTCTGAATTAAGAAATTGCTGGGGCTCAAGCCTACTCTGAAGGCCTGGCACAAGAAAGATACTCAGAGACTTTTGGATTCACTGACATTGTAGGGCCAGTAGGGCCAATATTTTTCTTGTTCTTTAGAGTCAGACAGAATAAAAATCATAGTAACCATTACATACATCAAAGAGTTGGGAGAATTGGGAACACCATTCTAGGCTCAAAAAATTTGAGGAAGATCAGAGTTGATGATCAACAAAATCTGAGTTAGGCAGTTCCTAGTTTATTAGATTTTAAGTCAAATTGCTCTATAATATAAATTATTTGTTCAGAACCTACTGAATGTTCAGCATGATGTTAGGTTGTGCAGAGGAGTGGTGTGGGGATGAGAATGAGGAAGGATGGAGATCAGGGGGAACAGCCCCCGTGGGGCAAGTTCAAGATATAGATGTTCTGTTCTTCTCCTTCCTATTGCCCTTCATTCCCTTTGAATCATACTTCCAACAAATTAGACACAACTTTAGGATAATAGTATTAAAGACATAATCAATGCTTCAATTTACATTTAGTTCTCTCTCTGAAGGCGGATAACACTTTTTTTTTGTCACTTGTCCTTTGCAACTGTCTTGATCTTTGTATTGATCAAAGCAGCTAAGTCTTTCACAGATGATCATTATTATAATATGGCTATTTCTGTACACAATGATCTCTTGTTTTTTGTCACCTCACTTTGTTCATACAGCTATTGCCATGTTTTTTGAGCCATCCCTCTGGTTATCACTTATAGCACAGTAGTACCCCATCCTAATCATATGCCACAATTTGTTCACCCATTCCCCCAGTTAAGGAGCATCTTCTCAGTTTCCAATTCTTTGCCACCATAAAAAAGACTTGCTATAAACATTTTTGTCCATATACGTCCTTTTCCTTTCCTTTTGAATTTTTTGGAAACAGACCTGGTAGTGTTATTTCTGGGTCAAAGGGTATACACTGTTTTGTAGCCCTCTGGGCATAGTTCCAAATTGCTATAAAGAATGGTGGGACCAGCAGACAACTTCACCAACAATACATTAGTGTACTTATTTTCTTTCATCCCCTCCAGCATGTGTTATTTCTGATAGATGTGAGGTGCTACCTGAGAGTTGTTTTCATTTGCATTTCTCTAAAAATTAGTGATTTAGAATACTCTTTCATACAGTTGTAGATAGCTCCCTGTTCATATCCCTAGACTATTGATCAGTTGAAGAATGGTTTTTATTTTCTTCCATCCTATCACATCCCCCATTTATTCTATTCTCTTCTTTGACCCTGTCCCTTCTCAAAAGTGTTTGCTTCTCATTACTCCCTCCCCCAGTCTTACCTCCCTTCTATTACTGACCTGCTTATCCCCTTCCCTCTTACTTGCCTTTTGGGTGAGATAGATTTCCTTACCAATTGAGTGTGTATATTATTTCCTTCTTAAGCTCAATCCTATGTGAGTAAGGTTCACTCATTCCCTTTCACTTCCCCGCTTCCCTCCACTGTAAAAGATTTTTCTTGCTTCTTTTATGTGAGATAATTTACCCTATTCAATCTTACCCTTTCTCCTTCTTCCAGTACATTCCTCCCTCATTTCTTAATTTTATTTTTTAGATATCATCCCTTCATATTCAAGTGACCCTGTGTCATGTGTCCCTATATATATATTTCCTCCAGTTAAGCTAATAATGAGAGAGTCCTTATGTGTTTCAAATATCATCTTTCCATGTAGAAATGCCAATAGTTCAACTTTAATATGTCCCGTATGATTTCTCTTTCCTGTTTACCTTTTCATGCTTTTCTTGAGTCTTGTATTTAGAAGTCAATTTTTCTATTTAGCTCTCATTTTTTTTTCTCAAGAATAGACAATTCCTCTGTCTTTGAATGTCCCCCTCATTGATTACACTCATTTTTGCTGGGCTGGTGATTCTTGGTTTTAATCTTAGCTCCTTTGCCCTCTGAAATATCATATCCCAAGCCTTGTCATCCCTTAATGTAGCAGTTGGTAAACTTTGTGTTATCCTGATTGTGTTTCCACAACACTTGAATTGTTTTTTTCTGACTGCTTGCAATAGTGGGGACAGAGAAGATCAAGGCAGAAATTCAGAGGAGGACAACATTGTCAATATACCTGCATCTGAATCCTCAGAGGGGAATATGAAATTATCTCAAGCACAGAACTCCTTCTTGGAAGAGTTCAAGAAGGATTTTAAAAGTAAAATAAGAGAGGTAGATGAAAAATTTTGAAAAGAAATGAGAGGTAGACAAGAGAGAGTCAATAGCTTGGAAAAGGAAGGACAAAAATTGACTGCAGAAAACAAGTCCTTAAAAATACAATTGGCCAAATGGAAAAAAAGTACACTGAAGAAAACAACTCCTTAAAAAGTAGAATTCGCCAAATTGAAAAAGAGACACAAAAACTCAACAAAAAGAAGAACTCCCTGAAAAGCATGATGGACTAAATGGAAAAGGAGGTACAAAATCTAATACAGGAAAACAATTCATTAAAAGTTAGGATTAGGGCCAGGTGGAGCCAAAATGGCCAAGTGAAAGAAGTGACTTGCTTGAGCTCTCCCCCAAACCTCTCCAAATACCTATAAAAATGGCTCTAAACAAATTCTAAAGCAGCAGAACCCACAAAAACACAGAGTGAAGCAAATTTCCAGCCCAAGACAATCTGGATGATTGATTGGAAAGGTACATGGCACAAAGTTGGGAGAGGAGCACAGTGCAGTGTGGGGGCACAGGCCACAGCGAACCTGGAGCAGGCTTCTGAGGACTGAATCGCAGCAGCTGTAGTGGTTTCCAGACCTATCAACCTATGAATGCCAAAGACAACTTAGAAGGTCAGTGGGAAAAGTCCATTTCTGCAGTGAGAGAGGAGCTAGGTCCCATATCCAATTCCAGAGCCCAGAGCTCAGAGTGTTGGTGCTGGGGCACTGGCTGCATGCTGAGCTTCCACCCACAGACTGAGGGGGAATCGAGTGGCTGTTCAGAGGGGGATGGCAGGGATCTCTTTGCCAGTGCTGAGGCAGGAATCTCTTGCTTTGTCTGCACTTGGAGCTAGGTCACAGTTCTGGACAGCTGTCCTGGGGTGAGGAGGAGCGCTGGCATGGTGGAGCTTGTAGTGGCTGTGGAGAGTAAACCTTCCTCACAGTTCCAGGACAGAAAGGAGTGCTTGTGGTCACTAACAGAGCAGAGCACAGGTCAGGAAAGGAGTAAACACCTTGCCCCTTATCATACCACCTTGCAAGAACTGAACATTTGCAGGTCCCTACAACTATCTCTGAAAACAGCTCTATAAACCCCCAAAGCTTGGTACATTCTCCACATTGGAAGCAGACCCTTACCTTGACAAAGAGTTTAAAACTCAAGTAATTGTCCGGGATCCTGAGCAAGCAGTGCAAAAAGAGTCAGACTACATTATCTAACTTTGGTGACAAAGAAGATCAAAACATACAGCCAGAAGAAGACAACAAAGTCAAAGCTCCTACATCCAAAACCTCCAAGAAAAAAATGAATCAGTCCCAGGCCTTGGAAGAGCTCCAAAGTGATTTTGAGAAGCAAGTAAGAGAGGTAGAGGAAAAACTAGGAAGAGGAATGAGAGTGATGCAAAAATGTCATGAATAACAAGTCAAAAGCTGGATGAAAATAGCACCATAAAAAATAGCCCAACCCAAATGGCAAAAGAGGTCCAAAAAGCCAATGAGGAGAAGAATGCCCTAAAAAGATAAATTGGCCAAATGGAAAAGGAAGTCCAAAAGGTTACTGCAGAAAGTACTTCCTTAAAAATTAGAATGGAGAAATTGGAAGCTAGTGACTTTATGAGAAATCAAGACACTGTAAAACCAATGTAAAAAATGAAACAATAGAAGACAATGTGAAATATCTCATTGGAAAAACAACTGACCTAGAAAGTAGATCCAAGAGAGACAATGTTAAAATTATTGGACTATCTGAAAGCCATGACTAAAAAAAGAGCCTAGGCATCATCTTTCAAGAAATTATCAAGGAAAACTGCCCTGATGTTTTAGAACCAGAGGGTAACATGGAAATGGAAAGAATCCACCGATCTCCTCCTGAATGAAATCCCCAAAGGAAAACTCCTAGGAATATTGTAGCAAAATTCCAGAGTTCCCAGGTAAAGGAGTAAATATTACAAGCTGCCAGAAAGAAGCAGTTCAAGTATTGTGGAAACACAATCAGGATAACACAAGATTTAGCAGCTTCTACATTAAAGGACTACAGGGCATGGAATATAATGATCTGGAGGGCAAAGTAGATAGGATTATAACCAAGAATCACCTACCCAGCAAAACTGAGCAATATCTGTGTGTGTGTGTGTGTGTATATATATATATATTATATATATATATATATATATATATATTATATATATATATATATATATATATATATATATATATATATATATATGGAGAAAGAGAGAGATTGGAGGGCATGGAATATGATATTCCGTAAGATAAAGGAGCTTTTGTTACAACCAAAGATCGACTACCCAGTGAAATTGAAAATAATCTTTCGGGGAAGAGGTGGATATTCAATTAAAAAGGGGACTTCCAAACCTTCCTGATAAAAAGACCACAGCTCAACAGAAAATTTGATCTTCAAATACAAGACTCAAGAAAGGAATAAAAAAGCAAACAGGAAAAAAAGAACTTGTTATTAATAAAGGGAAACTCTTTACATCCCTAGAAGGGAAGATGACACTTGTAAATCTTGAGAACTGTGTTGTTATTATGATATTTAAAAGGGTTATATATAAGGGAAGCTAAGTCCACAGTGGATAGAGCTCCTGCCTTGGAGTTAGGAGGAACTGAGTTCAAATTTGGCCTGAGACACATGACACTACCTGTGTGACCCTGGGCAAGGCACTTAATCCTGACTGCCTCATTGAAAAACAAGCAAAAAAAAAGTGTTACACATACACAGAGGTTGTGGGTATAAGTTGACTTCGATGTGATGATAAAAAATCTAATTAAGTTGTGAAAAGAAATTGTACTAGGAGAAGAGGAAAGGAGGAGGCAAAAAATGGTAAATTGCATCACACAAACAGGAACAAAAACCTATTACAGTAGAGGGGAAGAAGGGAGGAAGATGAGCATTGTTTGAACCTTACTCTCATCAGATTTAGTTCCAAGAGGGAATAACCTATTCAGGTCTAGAAATCTAACTTGCCATATAGGAAGTAGGAGGGGATAGGGAAAAGAAAAGAGAGGGGTTGAATAGAAGTGATGGAAGAAGTGATAAGGGTAAAGGGGAAGAAAAGTGAGTGGGCTAATACAAGGGAAGGCAGATTGAGGAAATCGGCAGTCAAAAGCAAAACTCTAGTGAGAGAAAAGGAGAAAGGACAGAGCCAAGAAGATATGTATTGGGCACACTAACAGCAACACTGTACGATGATCAGCTATGAATGACTTCACTCTTCTCAGCAGCAAAATGGCCTAAGATAGTTGCAAGGGAATCATGAAGAAAAATGCTTGATTACATCCAGAGAAAGAAATGATGGAGTCTGAATACACATCGAAGTATAATATTTTCAGTTTCAGTATTTTTTCACGGTTTTTTGGAGTGTTTCTTCTTCCACAACATGACTAATATGTGAATATGTTTTACATAATTGCACATACATAACCAATATCAAATTGCTTACCATCCAAGGGAGGAGGAAAGGGAAGGAGAGCGGGAGGAAATTTGGAACTCAATAGTTTTTTTTAAATATATGTTAAAATTTCTGTTTTCATGTAAGTAGAAAAAATAAGGTATTATTTTTAAAATGCCCTTGTTCCATAAAGAATGAAATAGGGGGCTGTTTCAGAGAAACCTGACAAGACTGATGCCGAATGAAGTGAGAAGTAGTAGAGAACAATTTATGTAATCACAGCAACATTATAGAGAAAAACGGTGTCAAGACACTTAACAACTTTGGTCAAGGTAATCACCAAGTATGATTCCAGAGGACCCATGAGGATATGTATGACACACCTCTAGACAAAAACGCGATGGACTGACTCAGGGTGCAGAATGAGACCTATTTTTGGATGTAGACAACAGGGGAGTTTGCATGGCTTTACTACATATTCATATTTTGTATAGCAGTTTAGTTTTTCTTTTCTTTTTCATTGCAGAAGGGAGGGAAGGGATCTAGATGGGAGAGAAAATTAACATTTGTTCATTCAAAAAAAGTAAAATGAAAAGTTGCAATTTTTAAAAAATATTGATTCTTTCAAACAAAATAAGCCAGTGAGGAGAAAGGATAGATTTTGAAGTCTAAACAGAGACCAGACACTTAATTGTAGCTATCTCTATGAGTCTGACTATCCATGGAAGCCACTACCCCTGCCGTGAGAGTCTGGCAACTCCTAGGATTATGAGAGAGGGGAAGAGGCTCTCAATGGGTTTGTTCTTCCAGCCCTAAATTCTTGTCATTGCCATGGAGGCTGCTGCCAATTCCCACAAGACCACCATTCAGGAGCTAGACTCCCATGAAAATCACAAATCAGATGCCATGGTCCCAGTCGCAGATTTCTATCTAGAGGCCAAGGACCCATTAGGATCACTAACTGGCTGGAGAAAGGGTGAGAAAAACATGAGGAAAGTTGAAGAGAGAAACAAAAATAACTACCAGAGAGAATTAATGGGACCACCTTCTGCTGAAAGGACACCTAGAAAGGAGTAAGACATAACCCCCTATTCACTGGCTTCAGGGTCTCACCTCCTCTTCAAGATGTGATGTCTGACCCCAAAAGCCTTCTTAAAGAAAGAGCCCCAGACTCATCATTAGAACCTGGGATTGTGACTTGTGGCTCTGACTCCTCCAAAAGTTACTTTCTGTCTTTGTGCCTCAGACTTTACATCTTAAAAATGGGCCATTTGTCCTCAATTATCTCTAACATCCCTTCCAGCTCTACCATGCTATGTTCCAAGATGCCTTCAAAGTCTACCATTCCATGTCCTCTGTGCTCACTGCCTCTCCTGTTGTGACTCTGTTTGAAGGGTTCTTCCATCTCTAATATTGTTTGTTTGGAGGCTAATCTCAGCTTGGACATTCTCTGTTAAAGTCTGTTGTCAACTCAGACATTCTCTGTTCTGTGGTTAGAAATAAAGAAGCCACAGTCTGGACCTCTCTTTTTCTAAAAGACACCTGCATTGTCAGCGCTCTGAGAAACTCATTCACCCCAATACTTTGAGAATGTTAAAGGCATCATTTTTCCATTTGGATAGAGGGCCATGCTTCTAATAGGGGCCTGGAATAGTGATTAGAGTGTTGAATGTGAATTCAAGAAGACCCGAGTTCCAATTCTTCCAAACACAGGTCATAGCTGTGTGACCCTAGGGAAGTCATTTAAGCTCACTGTGCCTCAGATTCCTTATCTGCAAAATGAGAGAGAGATACAGGATTCCCTGGTCTCTAAGGTCTCTTCCAGATCTAAAATCTACAATCTTTTCATACTCTAATTGTGTGAGTTCACCTTCCCCCCCACAATCCCAAACACACACACAGGTGGATATGGACTACATCATTTTGGGGGGGAAGGGAAGAAGAGTTGTAGTGCCTCTCAATTTCTCAATCTGGCCAAAAATATCCCAATCCAAATACAGGTTGATTTTAGAGTCCCTGATTCTCTCTGGGGCATGAGCAATCAATATTTACATGCTGGCTTAGATATGCTAAAGTTTATACCAAAGGAAGATTGTTTCAAGCAGCCTAAGCAGAAAATCTGACTATAGAGCGGCTCCAGTGTGACTCAGGGTCAGGCAGGGAGCATAAAGCCCAGTTGAGAGTCTCTGGGAATAGAAAATTGCCTGGGCTGATTGAGAGAGGCAGCAGGGAGCAGCCTTGGGGAAAGGCTTGAAATCTGGAGAACAGGAGGTGCTGGGCAAGTTAATCCCTGTGAATGACAGCCCAGGCTGCTGGAACATTTGGGGAGGAGGGAAGGGCTGGGAGGACAATGAGAAGCTTCAGCTGCCAGGGCTGCAATCCTAGAATGATAGAATCTTCCAATCACAGAACCACAGAGTTGGAGGGATTGTAGATGCCACATTCCCACCCAGGCTTGAGCGTCAATCCCCTGTACAACATTCAGAATCTGTGGGCAGTTTTTCCTCCTGAGGCAGCCTCTTCTACTTTGGGGCAGCTGCCTTGTGGAGGGACAGCAATGATTTCAGCCTGATCTCCCTCCCTCCTCCCAACTAAAGAGAGTACTCAAACACTCTCAACCCCCTTTCCCCTCTCCCCACCACAGAGAGCTAGGAGTATCATCTCTAGGTATCAGGGCAGCCTGTTCACAGGGATCCATCCTGGGACCCAGTCCTGAAAGGGATGTTACAGGTGGGTCTGGAACCCCAGAGAGGTCAAGTGAACTGTCATGGTCACCCAGGTTACTAGAACCTTAGAAAGTCACAGCCACGATTCCAAACCAGGCCCTCTGATTCCAACCCCAGTGTTCTGTCCATTACATGGCAGCTATCTGTCCCTTCAGGGAGTGCAGAAAGAAGTAAATAGGCTTAAATAACGTTCAGTTGTAGAGGATCTATCTACATGGGAAAGCCTGGCCAAGTACTGCACTGGGGAGGGAAAAGTGGGAGTACTGGAAGGAATGTCCTTCTCTCCATGAGATCAGATCTAACCCTGGTTCTCTCCAGGACCAAGGTTCAGAGGTCAAGCAGGCCAGGCAGGGAGGCTACAGGAAGAGTGGTTCAGATGGGGATTGGGCACAGTGGGGTTGTCCCAAGTAGCCTGTAAGCTCAACTCTTGCTTAATGAATGAGTCAGTGACCTCAAGAGAGCCCTGTAGGGCAGAGTAGGAAAGCAAAATTGGAAGTTCATAGTTTTCAAGTGGAGAAGGCCCTTGGAGATCATCTCAGCCCCAGGGAGAAAAAGGAGCTTGTCAAGGGGATACACAGAATATTTAGCAAATACTGATATCATCCCATCAGTGAAGTTACAAAAGTGTTGGAGAATGAAGTTAATCTCTTTATTTTTATCATAATGAGAATATGGAGCCCAATCTATTGCATTTCACACTGTGTAAGAAGCATGAGAATGTTTACTGAAAAGCTAAAGTATATGGGGCCAGAAAAAGTAGGGAACCCCTGCTCTGAACCAACCATCTGAACAACTGCACAGAGGAGGAGGGACATGGAGCTCAGTCCTGACTCCAAACACTTTGTGCTGCACTCAGATCAGGCCAGATTGCAGCTTCTTTCTCACTTCGTACACCCAAATATAAGCTGGTAGACTCCTCCACTTTAGCCCTCTGTTCTTCTAGCACATACAATCAGGCTGTGTCTCTAGAAAGGCACAACCAAAGGAAGCCATGCAATTTCTCCTGGGAGTGAAACCAGATGGTGATCCCCAGAAAGGTCAAAATCCCTACAAAGGACGTATTCTGGGCATTTCTTCTCTATATATCCTTTTTATTCACTACATTAATTTTACATTTCTTTTCTTTTTTTTTTTTTTACTTTTTGGGCAATTGGGGTTAAATGACTTGCCCAGGGTCACAGAGCTAGTAAGTGTCAAGTGTTTGGTCTGAGGACGGATTTAAACTGAGGTCCTCCTGATTTCAGGGCCGGTGCTCTATCCACTGTGCTGCCTAGATACCCCGCACTATGTTAATCTTAAAATGAAGTTTATTCATTTTTTATTAGCATTTTTTTTTGTTTTACATTTTGAGTTCCAAATTTTCTCCCCTTTCTTGCCTCTCCTCTACCCACTAAGAATCAAGCAATATATCAGCCAAGATGGAATAAAAATGTAGTTGCTCTCACCCTCCCCTATCAACTTCTGAAAGCCCAGAAAATTTCACCCTAGAAAAAACTTTGGAACAGCTGAACCAGAAGAAAGACAGGGAGCAGCAGTGCAGAAGCCCAGGTAAGCTATCAGAACCCTACAGCCTCCACCTGCCAAACAGGAGGAGATCCTGAAGCCCGGGTGGTAGAGCATGCAAGAACAAACACCTGGATCTGAGTGCCACAGTGAGGGTGGGGGAACCAGCGGAAACCAGATCAGAAAACCACCAGGTGCCTTGGCATTCTACAGCAAAGGAGTTTCCCAGTGCCTCAGCAGAACTAAGGGAGGCAGCAGTGCAAGGGGCCCCAGGCAGATAAACACTCTGCAGCACCCATTGAAAAGGAGCTGAAGAAAACTAAAGGAAAAGAAAAGCAGGCAGTCTAGAATTGCCCAAAAGTTCCAGCCTTGCTGATTCCAGCCCAACACCAGGTAAGCTGCCAGAACTCTACAGCCTCCAATTGCCAACATAAGAGGCCCTAGCTAGTGACCAAGACCTAGGCTCCCAACACAAGAAGCTTGGGTCCGTGCCCTCTGCACCCCACCAGGAGAGCTCAATCTCTTTAAAGGCCAGGGAATAAGGAAACACCATGAGTAAAAAGAAGCATACCATAGGTTCATATTATGAGAAGAGTGAAGATCAAGACAGAAATTCAGAAGATGGCAACATTGTCAACAAACCCACATCTGCAACCTCAAAAAAGAATACGAACTGGTCTGAAGGCCAAGAAGCCTTCTTAGAAGAGCTCAAGAGGGATTTTAAAACTCAAATGAGAGAGGTGGAAGAGTCCTTAAAAAATACATTTGGACAATGGGAGAAGGAAGTACAAAAACTAACAGAAGAAAACAATCTGTTAAAAATTAGAATTGGACACCTGGAAACTATTGACTCTATGAGAGAGCAAGAATCAGTCAAACAGAAACCAAAAAATGAAAAAATCGATGAAAATGTAAAATATCTCATGGGTAAAGTAACTGATCTGGAAAGTTGATCCAGGATAGACAATTTAAAAGGCATTGGACTACCTGAAAATCATGATGAAAAAAGAGCCTGGATAGTATCTTTCAGGAAATCATAAAGGGAAACTGCCCTGAAGTCCTAGAACCAGAAGGTAAAATAACCATAGAAAGAATCCACTCCTCACCACCTGAAAGAGATCCCAAACTGAAAATGCTAAAGATTATAATAGTCAAATTCCAAAATTACCAGATCAAAGAGAAAATGCCACAAGCATCCAAAAAGAAACAATTTAAATATCGTGGAACCACGGTCAGGTTTGCACAAGACCTTGCAGCTTTTACATTAAAAGATCATAGGGCATGGCACATGATATTCTGTAAGGCAAAGGAGCTTGGATTACAGACAAGGATCAACTACTCAGCGAAAATGAGCATGATCTTTCAGGGGAGGAGGTGGATAGTCAACGAAATAGGGGACTTCCAAACCTTCCTGATAAAAAGACCAGAGCTCAACAAAAAATTTAATCTTCAAGTACAAGATTCAAGAGAGACAGAAAAAAGTAAACGGGACAGAAAGATACAATGTGTTGTTAATAAGAGCAAACTGTTCACATCCCTACAAGGGAAGATGACACTTGCAACTCTTGAGAACTGTATTTTTATTACACCATGTTAAAGGAGTATGTATAAAGAGGGTGGATATAAGTTGATTTTGATGTAATGATAAAAAAAATCTAATCAAGTGGGTTAAATGGATCCAAGTAAGTGGATTAGTCTGATCTAAGAAAATGTACTAGGGTAAATTACATTACAGGAAAAGGCACAAAAACCTATTGCAGCAGAGGGAAAGAAGGGAGGGGGATGAACATTGTTTGAAGCTTACTCTCATCAGATTTGGCTCAAGAAGGGAATAACATAATCAGTTAGGTATAGAAATCTAACTTGCCCTATAGGCAATAGGATGGAAAAGGGGAGAGAAAAGGGAGGGGGGAGAGAAGGGACAGAAGAAGCAGTAAGGGTAAAGGGGAAGAAAAGAGAAAAGGCTAATAGAAGGGAGGAGGGACTGAGGGAGGCGGTGGTGAAAAGCAAAACACTAGTGAGGGGAGAAAAGGAGAAAGAAGAGCATAAACGGGGGGAAAAGGATGGAGAAAAAGACACAGATAATAATCATAACTGTGAATGTGAATGTGAATGTGAATGGGATGAACTCTCCCATAAAGTGGAAGTGCATAGCAGAATGAATTTAAAACTATAATCCTACAATATGTTGTTTACAGGAAACACATTTAAAAAAGAGTGACACATACAGGGTAAAGGTAAAAGGCTAGAGCAGAATATATTATATTTTAGCTGAAGTAAAAAAAGCAGGGGTAGGAATCCTGATCTCAGACAAATCAAAAGCAAAAATAAATTTTATCAAAAGAGATAAGGAAGGAAACTATATCCAGGTAAAAGGCACTATAGAGAAGGAAGTAATATCATTACGAAAAATATGTGCACCAAATTGTATAGCATCCAACTTCTTGAAGGAGAAGTTTGAGGAGTTACAGGAAGAAACAGACAGCAAAACCATACTGGTGGGGGACCTAAACCTCCCCCTCTCTGAACTACATAAATCTAACCACAAAATAAACAAGAAAGAAGTTAAGGAGGTGAATAGAACATAAGTAAAGTTAGGAATGAGAGACGTGTGAAGAAAATTGAATGGGGATAGAAAAGATATACATTTTTCTCGGTGGTACATGGCACATACACAAAAATTCACCATGTACTAGGGCATAAAAATCTCACAATCTGGTGCAGAAATGCAGAAATATGAAATGCATCCTCTTCAGATCATGATGCAATAAAAATTATATATAATAAAGGACCATGGAAAGATAGACTAAAAAATAATTGGAAAGTAAATAATCTAATCATAAAAAATGATTGTGTCAGACAACAAATCACAGACACAATCAATAATTTCATTCAAGAGAATGACAATAATGAGACAACATACCAAAACTTATGGGATGCAGCGAAAGCAGTTCTTAGGAGAAATTTTATGTCTCTAAATGCTTACATAAATAAAATAGAAAAAAAAGGAGCTCAATGAATTGGGCATACAATGAAAAAAAAACTAGAAATGAAACAAATTAAAATTCCTCAATTAAACACCAAATTGGGAATAGTGAACATCAAAGGAAAAGTTAATAAAATTGAAAGTAAGAAAACTATTGAACTAATGAATAAAACTAAGAGCTGGTTTTGTGAAAAAGAACAATAAAATAGATAAACCTTTGGTTAATTTAATTTAAAAAAAGAAAGGAGTAAACCAAATTACTAGTATCAAGAATGAAAAGGGTGAAGCTACCACCAAAGAAGAGTAAATTAAAATAATAATTAGGAAATATTTCACCCAACTGTATGTCAAAAAATTTGACAATCTTAGTGAAATGGATACATATTTACAAAAATATAAATTGCCCTGATTAACAGAAGAGGAAGTAAAATACTTAAATAACCCCATCTGAGAAAAAGAAATTGAACAAGCCATTGATGAGCTCCCTAAGAATCTCAGGGCCAGATAGATTTACATGTGAATTCTATCAAACTTTTAAAGAACAATTAATTCTAATACTATATAGACTATTTGGGAAAATAGATGAAGGAGAAGTCTTACCAAATTATTTTTAGAATACAAATATGGTGCTGGTACCTAAACCAGGAAGAGTCAAAACAGAGAAAGTCAATCATAGACCAATTTCTCTAATGAATATAGATGCAAAAATGTTAAATAAAATATTATCAAATAGATTACAGCACAGATTATCACAAGAATAATACACTATGGCCAGGTAGGATTTATACCAGGAATGCAGGCCTGGTCCAATATTAGGAAAACTATCAGCATAATTGACCATATCAACACCAAAACCAACAGAAAACACACGATCATCTCAACAGATGCAGAAAAAGTTTTTGACAAAATGCAATACCCATTCCTGTTAAAAACACTAGAAAGCATAGGTATAAATGGTGTCTTGCTTAAAATAATAAAGAGCATCTATCTAAAACCTTCAGCAAGCATAATATGTAATTGGGACAAGCTAGAAGCATTTCCAATAAGATTAGGGGTGAAACAAGGATGTCCATTATCACCACTGTCATGCAATATTGTACGGGAAACCTCAGCTTTCACAATAAGAGAAGAAAAAGAAATTGAAAGTATTAGAATAGGCAAAGAAGAAACGAAGCTATCACTCTTTGCAAATGACATGATGATATATTTAGGGAATCCTAGAGAACAAAGCAAAAAACTGCCTGAAATAATAAACAACTTTAGTAAAGTGAAGGCTACGAAATAAACCCAAATAAATCGCCAGCATTTCTATATATCACCAACAAAATCCAACAGCAAGAGATAGAAAGAGAAATTCCATGCAAACTTACTGTAGACGTTATAAAATATTTAGGAGTCTACCTCTTGAAACAAACCAAGGAACTCTATGAACACAATTATAAAATATTTTCCACACGAATAAAGTCAGATCTAAATAATTGGAAAAACATCAGTTGCTCATGGGTAGGTCGAGCTAATGTAATAAAAATGACAATTCTACCTAAGCTAATTTACTTATTCAATGCCATACCAATCAAACTACCAAAAAATTGTTTTATAGTGTTAGAAAAAAATAGTAACAAGATTCATTTGGAAGAACAAAATGTCCGGAATATCAAGGGAAGTAATGAAAACAAATACAGGGGAAGGTGGCCTAGCAATTCCAGATCTGAAATTGTATTATAAAGCAGCAATCATGAAAACTGCTTGGTACTGGCTAAGAAATAGAGATCGGTGCAATAGGTTAAATACAAGACACAGTAGTCAATGACTATAGGAATTTGTTATTTGATAAACCCAAAGACCCCAGCTTTTGGGATAAGAATCCACTCTTTGAAAAAAACTGCTGGGAAAACTGGAAAAGAGTGTGGCAGAAACTAGGCATAGACCAAAATCTCACACCATATAGCAAAATAAAGTCAAAATGGGTTCATAATTTAGATATAAAGGCTGATACAATAAGCAAATTGGGAGAGCAAGGCATAGTTTGCCTATCAGATCTATGGAGAAGACAAGAATTCATGAAAAAAGAGGAGACAGACAACATAATGAAAAGCAAATTGGATGACTTTGATTACATTAAATTGAAAAGTATTTCCACAAATAACGCCAATGCAACTAAGATTAGAAGGAAGCTATAAAATTGGGAAAGAATTTTTGCAACCAGTCTCTCTGATAAAGGCCTCATTTCTAAAATTTATAGAGAATTAAGTCAAATTTATAAGAATACAAGTCATTTCCAAATTGATAAATAGTCAAAGGATAGCAACAGTTAGTTCTCAGATGAAGAAATTAAAACCATCTAGAGTCATATGAGAAAATGCTCCAAATCACTGATTAGAGAAATGCAAATGAAAACAACTCTAAGGCACCACATCACACCTATCAGATTAGACAACATAACAAAACAGGAAAATGATAAATGTTGGAAAAGATGTGGGAAAATTAGAACACTAATGCATTATGGCTGGAGTTGTGAAATGATCCAACCACTTTGAAGAGCAATTTGGACCTACACCCAAAGAGCTATAAAAATGTGCATACCCTTTGAACCAACAATAACACTTTGAGGGCTACATCCCAAAGACATTACACAGATGGGAAAAAATATGTACAAAAATATTTATAGCAGCTTTTTTTGTGGTGGCAAAGAACTGGAAATTGAGAGGATGTCCATCAATTGGGGAATGGCTGAGCAAGTTGTGGTGTATGAATGTAACAGAAATGATGAGCAGTCCAACTTCAGAAAAACCTGGAACTACTTGTATCGTGTGATGTTGAGTGAACTGAGCAGAACCAAGAGAACATTGTACACAACAACAGCCATTTTATGTGATGACTAATATTGATAAACTTAACCGTTCCCAGCAATACAAGGATCTAAGGTATCTCCAGAGGCCTCCTGATGGAAAACTCTATCCACATCCGAAGAAAGAACTATGGGAGTTGAATTGCTATTTTTTTTCTCTTCTGTTGAGTTTTGTTTCCTGTTTGTGACAGTTCCTCTTATTAGTTTTAATTTTTACTTACAACATCACTAATGTGAAAATGTTTAATTAGAATGTAAATATATAGCCTATATCAGATTGTGCACCGCCTTGGGGAGGGTGGTGGGGAGGAAGGGGGAGAAAAATTTTAAACTCAAAAGCATATTGAAGTAATTATTGATAAATCAAAATAAATTAATTTAAAAAATCTGTGTCCATACTATTTATATCAAAAAAGCAATAAAAATAAAGTGAAAAATTGTACTTCACTTTGCATTCAGAGTTCATCAAATCTCTCTTGGCAGGAGGATGACATTTTTTCATCATGAGTCCTTTAGAACTGTCTTGATCATTGTATTGAGCAGAGCAGTCAAGCCTTTCACAATTGATCATCATTACAAAATTGCTGTTTCTGTGCACAGTGATCTCCTCTTTCTGGTCACCTCACTTTCATGAGTTCATATAGGCCTTAAAAGATTTTTCTGAAACTATCCCTTGGTCATTTCTTATAGTACAATAGAAATCCATCAGAATCATATGCCACAAATTGTTCAGCCATTCCCCAATTCAGGAGCATCTCCTCACCTTCCAATTCTTTACCACCACAAAAAGAGTGGAGATAAATACTTTTGTACATAGACGTCATTTTCCTTTTCCTTTGATATCTTTGGAATATAGACCCAGTAGTGTATGCTGAGTCAAAGGGTATACAGTTTTATAGCCTTTGGGCATAGTGCCAAATTGTTCTCCAGAACGTTGGGACCTGCAGACAACTTCACCAACAATTCATCAGCGGGCATAACCTTTCATCCCCAACAGCACTTGTCATTTCTGATACATGTCAGGTGATATCTCAGAGTTGGTTTCATTTGCATTTCTCTAAAAATTAGTGATTCAGCATGTTCTTTCTAATAGCTTTGATTTCTTCTTCTGAAATCTCCCTGTTCATATCTGTTGTCTATTGATCCACTGGAGAATGGTTCTTATTTTCATAAATTTGACTCAGTTCTTGTTATATTTGTGATAGGTATTATCAGAGAAAATTACTGTAAAAGTTTTGATAATCATTGTCCTTGTTCCTTTTAGTGAAAGTACAGTTTCCCTGATTACCTCTTTTAATTAGTTCTATTTTTGCTTGGTGTGAGATCATGACTTTTTTATATTCCTTTTTTTTTGGCTGAAACATAATAGATTCTGCTCCAGTCCCTTATTTTAATTCTCTGTGTGTGTCTTTCTGTGTCAGCTGTGTTTCTTGTAAACAATATATTGTTAAATTCTCATTTCTAATCCATCCTGTTGTCCACTTCTGTTTTGTAGGGGAGCTCATCCTTTTCAAATTTATACTTATGATTACTACCTGTATATTTTCTTCCATCCCATTTTCTTCCATTTCTTCTTCCTCTCTCTCTCTGTCTCTCTCTGTCTCTCTCTCTCTCTCTCTCTCTCTCTCTCTCTCTCTCTCTCTCCTATCCCTCCACTAAAGTCTATTTTACTTCTAATCACTGCCTCCTTTAATCTGCCCTTCCTCTTGTCATCCCATACCTCCTTTCTCTTATGCCTTTTCTCATATAATTTTCCTATTAGGTAAGATAGATTCCTATATACAACTGAGTGTGTACATATATTTTTCCTTTTCGATCAGTTCTGATGAGAGTGAGGTTCAAGCATTACACACTATATTGCTCCTCATTTCCCCCTTCACTGTAAAAGCTCTTCTTTGCATGCCTCTTTTATGTGAGAAAATTTTCCCCATTCTCTCTCTCCCTTCCCCCTTCTCCCATTGCCCCCCTCTTTCTCACTCCTTCATTATTTTTCTGAGATCACCTCAACACAATCAACCCATACCCATGGTCTATACAGAGTCCATGTAGATTCCTTCTCATTGCCCTTATAATGACATAGATCTTATGAGTTGCGTGTATCATCATCACATATGGGAACACAAGCAAATTAATTTTATTGAGTCCCTTATGATTTCTTTTTTCCTGTTTCTGTTTTTGTACTTCTCTAGAGTCTTTTGTTCAGGAATGCTTAAAATTTCTTTGTTTTATTACATGTCCATTTCCCCTCAATTTTGTTCTACAGTTCATTCTTCTTTGCAATGCTAGCTCCCTGCCTTCCAAGTATCATATTCCAAACTCTGTACTCTTTAACGTGGAAGTCACTAACTCTTGTGTGATCCTCACTCTGGCTCCATGATAGGTGAATTGTTTCTTTGTGGTTGTTTCTAATATTTTCTCCTTCACCTCAGAGCTCTGGAATTTGGCTATTATATTCCTGGGAGTTTTCCTTTTCATAAGTCTTTCAGGAGGTGATTGATAGAATAGGGCATACTATCCTCTACAGTTTTAACAGGCCGCCCAAAATCCTTTGGTATGTTGCAATAAAA